>NC_092577.1:31464397-31619397 GCF_037975245.1 Apostichopus japonicus
TGTCAACATGGAAGATCCCTGATCTATTCTCTTCAAAAATTTTACCCGGCAATCCAGGAAACTGAAACAGCTCGATTGTTCCTCTGATTTTATCAGCACATCCTGTGGACTAATTAATGGAGAATAGCAGTCCTTAACATGCCTGTCAATTCTCGCGCTAAACGTTGGTGTCAAAAGGACAAGTGAAAAACAATACAGCCTCGGTCGTTAGACATGAACAAAGTATTGGAAAATTAACCTATATATGCTGTGAAAAAACGAAAAAAACGAAAAAAACGAAAAAACGAAAAAATGTAAGTAAAAGCTGAAATTGTTGACGTAATATTACTGTGGCACGCCGTTTGTACATTATACATATTACAGTGTTTTATGGCTAAAGTAACTGGGGACGTTGTATAGCATGTGCATTCATCGTTAGTTAAAGGTCTACGGACAACTAGTCAATTTGCAATATATTCAATACATGTGTTGTGTATGATAATCTCATTCAGAATATGTTTAAACTTTTCGAAAATCTCTTTTCGTTTCCAAGATATACACATGTGAAGTTTGGATAAATCTAGGAAACTCATTAAATATGTGCAAACTATGACGTGGAAGGTTTTTTTATGGGTCTCTCTTGCAGAATCATTACTTACGATTGTGACGTCAACAAGAACAGGCCAACAGTCGATGACAAAAGAAGGGTGAGTCATTGAACTTAAAACTAGCTCACTGCGTTTTATAAAATATAAATCAATAAACACAATCAAAAATAAACAAAATAAATATGAATAAAATAATATCGTTTAGGGCAATAATTCAGGTCTGTTCAATAATTTCTAGAATAAGCTTATTCTTACCTCAGAAGGTAACGCAGAGTATATTGGGTCATATTAAAGATTGCTTACGTCACGACTTTTGTTGACTTGTTTATTGACAAAAGTAGAGCTTTACATTCACGGCGAGTTTTTGTTTTCTTGACCATAGAAATGCTATGACTCGTGATTTTTCTGTATTGTTGTTGGTTGTTGTTGTTAGCGTAGTATAATGTTTATAGTGTAAATAATGAACATACGTATATACGTCAACCATAAAACAACCATATATAATCAGAGGACATACAATAACTACGGAGTAGTGTTGTGTCCATACACCTTTGAGTTCATTCATTTATATTTTTTCTCGCCTAATGCCAATTTATCGAACGGCTTTCATGACTACATCATCATCGGTTATAATTATAAGATAATATAATATAATAATAGTCGTTCTTATTGTTTTCTATGTTGTTTTAGAACAGCGATGAAAGCCGCGAAGGAGGAAGACCAAATTCCCAAGGTGTTATTGAGATAGCGGTAAGTTTCATGACGTCATTTAATTTACCTTTTGTATATTGTTTCGTTATGTTTAAATTAATTGTCTGTTCTCATTGGTTTTAATTTAGCTATAGTGCTAGTTTCGAACTGGTTTCGGGTTTGCGGTTGGTTTATAACATATATGTCTTCTGCTATATTTGCATATATATATATATCAATACGATTTATAAAAACCAAATCCTTTGCAAAGACAGCCGAATTGCTGCATAAAAACCAAGATTTATAAAAGGTTTTTATCAACTTCAATAGTTTCATTATTTCGTGTATTCCAATGTAAGAAGGTTACGACGGTATAGGCCTATGGGTCATTCCATACATAATTTATTTCGTGTATTCCATGTAAGTACATATAAGTAACGACGGTTAAGGCATATGGGTCATTCCATACATAATTTATTTCGTGTATTCCATGTAAGTACATATAAGTAACGACGGTTAAGGCATATGGGTCATTCCATACATAATTTATTTCGTGTATTCCATGTAAGTACATATAAGTAACGACGGTTAAGGCCTATGGGTCATTCCTACATAATTTATTTCGTGTATTCCATGTAAGTACATATAAGTAACGACGGTTAAGGCCTATGGGTCATTCCATACAAATTTATTTCGTGTAGGCCTATTCCATGTAAGTACATAAGTAACGACGGGTAGGGTATATTAGTCATTCCAAATTATATTTCGTGTATTCCATGAAAGTAACGACGGTTAAGGTATACGGGTCATTCCATACAAAATTTAGGAACCATTTTAGGGACCAATTTGGTTACACCGTGAATCGGAGGGAACATTTACCAACCAGTTTGGACAATTCTTCATATGATGCACTTTTATGTTCTGTTTTAAAGTACTTGAAATAACAGTATGTGCAGTATGAATGTTTCTATGCAGACAAATATAGGTTATCAACTGTTCATACTTTCAGTTTTATTCCGATGGTATTTTGCTTTTTTAAAGTACTTTTTGTCTTTTTGGCTCAGAAAGTACTTTGCAAAGTAATTGCAAATTTGGACTAATATTTCAAGATGTACGCCTGATCCGCTGTTTTTCCTCCCGTAGACCCAACATGATAATCATGTAACATATATATACCCTCTGACGTCATCAAATACGTCAAGCGGTGTACAGCCTTTTCTGTCCCTTTTCAAAACCATGAAAGGAATGCAAAAGTAAACATCTTACAGAAAAATGCAATTGGGAATTTTGTTTGGATTTTTCATTTAATCGGTAACTCTAGCTATCTTTTATGGGTATACGTGACCTTTTAGAAACTCACAATAGAATTTGTAGTCCCTCTCTGTGGGAATAAGGGAATTTTAAATTAAAATTGGATGACTTTCGTTTATAATATAAACTTAAAACTACAGTGTCTGAAATGACCTTTGACATATCCAATCTCATGTACCGATTTTATATGTTGGCTTTCCCGGGATAACTATAGTAATAAATGAAGGAAAATATTGGAAATGAAAACATGTTACAATTCTGTCTAAAGGTTGTAAATAGTATAGACATATCGTCATATCTTATTTTAAAGAATTTCAAATATACGATGTCAATTGCCAAGGTAACCAAAAGAGGATTGGTTTGTTTTTAAATGTTTATGACGTTGAAAACACGTGATGGAACATTCGCTTGAAATATTCTCTTTTCAGTCAAATTCTGTATATATAATCATAATAATAACTACAACAGAAGAAACAAATCATATCCATACGATTATGTGACTGTGTTATCCTTTAGTGAAGGAGCTGTAAATATCCAATCAAGTTATAGACGGCGCAGCAATACCCCCATCGGAAAAAGGAACTATCAATGCCCCATTTGACTTTTAGGAGCCGTGAAACCCCAAAAGTCTGTGCTGTAAATACCCTACCAGGCCAAGGAGCAGCTGTTTCAGTATCTCATGAGGCTATAGGTGCTGTAAAACCTAAGGAACTGGAAATATCCCATCAGGTTAAGGAGATCTAAATACCCCATCGGGTTAATGGGCTGCAAATAGATCACCAACTAGGCTAATGAGATGTTAATAACCCATCAGGTTAAGGAACTGCAGATACCTCATCAGGCTAAGGAGATCTAAATACCTAATCAAGCTAAGGAGATATAAATACCCCATCAGGCAAAGGAGAACTCGATATACCCCATCAGGCTAAGGAGATCTAAATACCCCATCAGGCTAAGGAGATATATACCCCATCAGGCTAAGGAGGTCTAAATACCTAATCAAGCTAAGGAGATATATATACCCCGCAAGGCTAAGGAGACCTCAATACCCCGCCAGGCGATAAAGAGATCTCAATACCCCTTCAGGCTAAGGAGATATAAATACCCCATCAGGCTAAGGAGACCTCAATACCCCGCCAGGCTAAGGAGATATAAATACCCCATCAGGCTAAGGAGACCTCAATACCCCGCCAGGCTATAAGTACAAACACACGTACCTTACTTTAAAACTGCTGGCAAGTCACATTGTAAAGTTTTTATTTTACCTTTTGACGCTTGATAACAATAGAATAAGATGCCCTTCCACAAAGCTTAAGTAATTAAATTTTAACTTTTTTGTTATTATTATTACTTTCTCTCTCCCATTTTCCTCACAGGAAGAAGTTTTGTCACAGCTGGTAGACGGTATGGGGAAAATCGTATTTCTTGCTCAAACCGATCCCAGCCTGCTGAAAGTTTGTTTCGAAATTATCGAAACTCAGAGAAAGTGAGTATAAACTCATGAAATTTATTGCAAACGTCACTTTAAAGCACCGCATGCATGCTCAAGATGGGAGCATATAACACCTTCAAGAAATTCGCTCATGTATTTGGTGTTACCAAATGGACTGAGAATTGATTATATAAAAATATCAAGAAAATTCGGCATTAAAATAACTTGAGAACCACTGTTATGAATACTTGAATGATAACACTCTCTAAATATTCATAAGCAGTGACGTCATTTACGTGGGCATAAGTGAATTTTCAATTAAACTTGGATTACTTTCGCTTTCAATATTATATATATATATATATATATATATATATATATATATATATATATATATATATATATATATATATATATAAATAGCTACAGTGTCTGAAATGACCTTTGACATGTGATGACGTAGTAATCCCATTATCCGAGCTCATGTACCGATTTTATATGTTGGATTTCCTTGAATCCTATTATAACTAGTAATCAATCTTTAAATATATTGTTGATTACTGGAGTACGGCATAGTTTGTAACGTTTCATCCGAAAGATCGGTTTACAATTTATTGGTTACTTTGTTATAGGTCAAAGTCTGAGCATCCTGTAAACAAGATATCTGAAGTAAGAAATATGGATCGCAGATTCACAAATTCCATACGAGAACCCACCATAATAAATATCGAATTCTGTCCTTTTTTTTTAGTAGAGTTCAAACGTATTTGACTTCGGGGAAACAGAGAACAATCTGATTAACCTTCTAAGCATGATAACTCAAGAAAAAAGCCTTCGGATGTCAGAGTCATAACAGTTGCAGATAATTACGTCATCAAATTTAACGGGATTTTTTAATTTTTTGTTTAAATTAATGTCTTGAAGGAAGAAATGAATAGTTTTCTGGTTGCTTTTGCAGTGCAGATTTTCTAATAGTGTTACTACTAATTTAAATATTATTTTTCTTACATGAACATAGATTAAACGATGATTATTTAGATAAAATCAATGGCGTTTTCTTTTTCATTACTTTATGTTTTCAAGGACCGATGATTTCATATCTCGTTTGGACGACGACGATTTCACTTCAACGCTGCAGCGCCCTTTGCAATGGGAACTGAAATGCTCAGATGCACTTGGCAAGTTTCCAGGAACAAGGTAAAGTTATCTCGTCATCGAAAACAAAACTGGACCGTTAAAGCAGTGTAGCCTATATGCTGCTGAATAGTAATAGCACTATATTCAAATAAGTCGTTAGTTTATCTCTGATCTCTGATGATTTACTATGTTGATGTGTAGTGCCTACAGTCCAAATATATATATATATATATATATATATATATATATATGAAAATCGTAATGAGTTGGAAAATCAAGAACAGTGAAAAAACTTTCAGCCTCCACCGGGATTCGAACCACGGGCCTCCCGCTCTGTACGCGGACACCCTAACCACTAGGCTATGGACGCTGATTGTATGTCCAGAGGTTCGAAACCGGTAAGGAAGATCGTAATTCCACTGTAGGCGTTTGTCACCTATATCGAACAATACTAGTTCTGTTTTTGATGACATATTTTGCCCTACTCTAGAGATCAAACATTCTGCTATCCAACTCGAAAATCATATATATATATATATATATATATATATATATATATATATATATATATATATATATATATATATATATATATATATATATATATATATATATATATATATATATATATATATATATATATATATATATATATATATATATATATATATATATATATATATATATATATATATATATATATATATATATATATATATTTATTTATTTATTTATTTATATAATTGAATGTGTAGCAAGTGGTATGACAGATATATAGTAATTCAATAAAGAATAACACACCAGAAAAATTCCACTTCACGACCGGTTTCGTCCTTTTGGGACTCATCAGGCGAACCACGGATCTTCGTGTCACGAACAGAAGTCCGTACCACTCGACCACAGTGATTCTACTGGTGGGTTCAAGCGTATAAATCGGCTTTGAATAACTGCCATTAAGGGCGTATTACCCAAGTGTTATGATTGCACAGAGTGCACCCCTGGCGCTTTAATTCTGACAATTTTACACAGAATAACCCTTATATATATATATATATATATATATATATATATATATATATATATATATATCTGTTATATATGTTTTGTTTTTCACTAATCTGGATTTTCCAAATCATTACCGTTTCAAATTTTGGTTGAAATGTATATTCATGACATATCATGCATTGTAAAACATTGTTAATTGTCTCTTTTCAGGTTAAGACCTTTGTCCGAGCAGACGGAGGAGAAAACTGCTTTGTTTCTACAACAAATTATTGAGACCGTTGCTTCCGATTTGGCAATTGTTAAAGTAAGTGTATAAGACAACGCATGTATAGTTTAAGTACATCAGGACTCGTCCCGTGTTTCCTGACTATAAAAAGAAAAAAGAATATAGAGGAAATGTCTATATATAAACGTACCGTCAACTCAGTTGGAAGTCTGACCTCAATATATGACCGTTACTAGCAAATTTTCGAGCACAGCTACTTGACCCGGAAGTAATTGTTTCGCGCAAATCCGGTTCTACGGACTTCGGTTCGCTACTTCCATGTATGGATGTAATCGGTAAAATTCGCAAACATCCCAATGTCATTCGGGTTTACGAGTATCGTAGCTCGATAAAGGATACTTTAGAGACTCAAATACGATCATTTCCGGAAAGAAACGAAGATTTTACCAATAGAACAGTGCATTTTCTTATCGACGACCAACGCAAAAACATAAAGGTAAGTCAAATCGAGTCGACGTCTATCGTTATGTGACTTTTGCGTCTTAGACAACTTTTAACCGTGAAAATAGCATTTTTGTAATATATAAGCTTGAATCTTACTCATATTTTTCAGAAAAGTTGTAACTCTCCCGAAAAGTGTGATTTTTTGGTCAACGAAAATGGTGCTCCTATGTGGTTTTGGTTGCCCCTAATACATGTATCCTAACGTACATAATACACATACACGAAAGCACCGTATCCTATAACGTGCAGCCTAGCGCTATATGTCGACTATGATGTAGCTAGTGCTACATTTACAACGTCTCGTATTTTTCGTAATCTTTCTATTCGGCATAGGCTAGATTCCCTTCATTTTTTTTGCGTTAATATGGAAAAATCAGGGAGTTGATAAGTCACGGTACTACTTATGGCTACTAAATAGTTAAAATTTAAAAATTCGAGGGCATAGCGGACAGTAATATTACTAGTACAAGCCTAGGCTAGCCAATAGGCCTAGTACTTTTGTATTTACTAAAGTAATATACTACGACAAGTTTTTACTACAGGTAGGCCCTAGCCTAGTTTTAGTAATACTAGAATACCTGCATAGTTTAGTCCAATTTTAATAACGGACTAAGGCTTATAACCTTTAGTTCTTAGCCTACGCCTTCTTGTCCTTGTGTAATAATTCTAAGGGGCCTGTTCTTGAAAAGATTTGGACTGCATAAGATACAATTTAGTATTATTATTATTATTATACAAAAATTATTGGTAGTACTAGTAGACTGCCTTTGTACTATGTATAAGTTAAGATCATGGCTTATTATGAGTTTTATTAAAGCTGGACTGGGTGAAAATTTCCTCCATCCTGGGATCGGGATCCATTTCAATGTCACTTTGTTACAAGTGTTCAAGACCGTTATTAGATCCATGACTTAAGTCTAGGCCCAATTCTCTATGCTTAATATGTAGTTAGGTAGAGCAAGATACGTAACACAGAAATAAAACTAGCTTGCTTAATACTGCTTACACTTTATACTTATTGCTATTACAGTTAGACCTACTGCTGGTACTTGAGAACAATTGCACCTCATAGAGCCATGTAGTTGTACATAGCTACTTATAATTCCAGGTGACTTAAACATCAGGGATCATTTTGTGACAACATGTTTTGCTGTTAACGAGAGTTTACGATCTTTTTATTGTTAAGTTGTTTTCTATGATAGGTACAGTAGTAGAAGTACTTAGTTAGTCATTCACGTACAGTCTTCCCTATGTGTGTGTGTGTGTCACACACAGATTTCTCTAAGGTGCTTTCCCATGTATATATGACCAAAAAAAAGTTATTCCCAAAAAGAAGAAAAGTTTCATTCACTATTAAATTTGTTTTGTTATGTATAATGACTAACATTGCAAAATGCAGTTCCACTGGTATTAAGTATTAGCCCAGAGAGCTTCCAGAGTTTATTACATCCCCATGTTTATTATCCTCATATCTGAAGTCTTCATATAAGAGTTTATTTATAGAAATCTGTTAATAAATGTAGTCTCACATTCTATTTAATACTATACATCTTTAAGTTCCTAGCTATGTTATATGTACCCGTAGTAAGAAGGAATGCAGCCTGTGGATCAGTTAAGTGCCTGTTGTTACAACTCTGCTCCAAACTATTGTTTGTTTAATCAGGTTGTATTATTAGTGTGCTACCTTTAAGCAATTTTGTTTTCTATATATATGTAATTTACATTTTTCCTCAGTTTCTGTTATACTCTTATAGAAAGAACAAGTTGTGTGCAGCAACAGGCTGTAATATACTCAGCAGTCTCATGCCTATTCTCTAGCTAACTCGAACAGGTTATTGGCCCAGACACATACACTGGAAGTTAACTGTGTAGAATAGATTGTTGTTTGGAATTTATGTGCTGATTTTGGAACCATTTCTTGGGAAATGTCGGTACTTAAATTGGTTAATTTAGTCGTGACAACTGACCAATATGGCTGGAACAACAGAAGATATGACGTGGAAAATTAACAAGATGGATGGCTCGAACTGGCTGACATGGAATTTCCAGATGAGACATTTGTTTCTTGCAAAAGACCTGTGGGCTATGAGGATGGCTCAGGAAAGTTGGGGGTTACTGTATGTGAGAAGTAGAAGAGTGCAAACTTGAAAAAGACACAACTGGCATTTTTCACCATTGTGCTTGCAATAGCATCTAGTCAGCTGGAAATAATTACAACAAGTGACAAACCAAGTGATGCTTAGGATGCCTTGCGTACTCTGTTCGAAAAGGATTCTCTAACCAACAAAATTCAGCTCAAGAAAAAGTACCTCAGAACTGAAATGGCAGAGGGCAAGTCAGTTGGAAATAATTTGAATTATATGAAAGGAATTATGGATCGTTGGGCTGCTATTGGTGCTCCTATTTCTGAAGAAGACCAGGTTGTTAAAGTTATATGTCAAGTTTGGACTTATTTATTTACTTTCTAGTTTCTACTCTTACCTTTTACTTTTATATATTTGTCTTTTAATTTTAATCTTATGCTATATCTTATGCTATATGTCACAGGTATATCTCACCATTTCAAAGTTACAAAACTATCCATCCTGCCACCTGAACTGTTGTTGCTATGTCATGCCTTCACTCTGCCACCTTGAAATACCCCTTCCAGTCATAATGCACTTGACATTGTGTGTGATTTTTTTTCAGACAATATTATTGTATGAAGTCTTCACAGTATGAAGTGTGTTTCATTTCAAGAAGTATTCAAATTTTGTTAAGCTATTCCTTCCATTTGAACAAAGTATTTCACTTTGAAGTGATCGAAGTAATTTATATTTCATGCCCATATTTTCACAGGACATTAAAACATGTTCTTTCATGGAGAGTGTCACACCAAATGTTTTTGTTTTCTTTTTTCTGTTGCTTAAAGTGCCTTATTGTTACAGTTATAAAATCAATAAAAGACCAGGCAACTCTATTTCCACTGTTGACTAATGTTCTACTATGCATGTGAAAAAGAAAACAGCCCTACTCAAAATATTTGGTCAGAGTATCCATAGAACGTAATGTATCCAAACACGTCCTGTGTACTGAAAGTCCGCTTTTAATTTAAGTCCCCATATGTGGCAAAACCACCTCATCCCTCCAAAATACCCTAACTCTTCCCAAAGCTGGTGAACACCACACCCATCCCAGAGCTGGGAAACTCAAAACCCTTCCCCAAATCCGCTAAGCACCACATTCCCTCCCCCAAAACCCCTAAAAACACCACACCCCTCCCCTAAACAACACAGTGTACACACCCCTACCCAAGCCACAGTACTTAACTCCAATATTGACAAGTGGTTATGTAGTGTGATACATGAACCAAACAAGGATCGGTATTGACTGGAAAACTGTTAACTGATATTTATTGATGAATATAAGCAACAGATGAGTACCCAGCTTTGCAGAATCTCACTGAGTAAGGGCTACTGTGGAATTATGGTAAGTGGGTAAGTATAAATCATTTGGTATTGTAGGTATAAATCATTCGGAATTGTTGGAAGTTCCTTAGAAAACAACTAGAAATAAGGTTTGGCCTAGGCCATGTTACCTTTGTATATTCGACATGTGGTATGACCCCTTCAGTTTTGACAACAGACTCAGGAAAATTTGTGTTACCTTAATAGTTACCACCATTAATTTAGCTAGAAAGGAAACACCATCTCCCTTGCCCCCTCCCCATTTTGTCTCTCTTACCCCTCCCATACGCAGCTCTCAGTAATTTTACATTTTACGTAATCATATATTAGAACTTGGGACAAAATTTCTTCCAAACCTTAGCACAACTTAAATTACGCCACAAAACCCAGCATTCCTAATAGACCGTACACTAAAGGAATGGGTTCCACTACATTGAAAACGATTTGAGTGAAGTCTTGTCGGTAGTAACCCATAGCATGCAAACGGCTTGGCGAAAGTCTACCTAATTTCAAAATGGCGGCGACAGCAACAAAATCGCCGAGTCGAGGTAATCGTTTTGTGACTGGCCGTCTTAGACAGCCATTTCACCTAATCTTTACAGCATCATGTAGGAGAGTACAAGATCCACAAATGGGAGAACTTTTTTGCTGTAACTCTCTTTCGTTGGTTCGTTTTGACCTATTTTGTGTCAGTTAGGAATACATGTGTGAGGACGAAGTTGGATTGCAATCGTTGTTTCATAGGTTTTCGTTGATTTTTTCTCGGGTATCTTTGCCCTACCATACATTGGAATTACTTTTAATCCATTCTGTGAGGTTCCGGTAAGTTGTAAACTATCAATGTCTGTAAATTCTGTGAGTGAAACGTAGGACCGACTTTACGTAAAATGCGGGCAAATTCAAATTTAATGATATGCGTAATCGTTGATCATTCTTCAAGGTCACGGGGTCAGACTCCCAACTGCAACTGAGAGAGGCTAGATAACTCAATTGGTAGAACGCATGGCTTGTGACCCCGAGGTTACCGACTCGATCCCGTTATAGCCACAACTTCCTTTGCTCTTTTCAAGGAAAATGAAATGAGATTCTGGCATCTTATATATGTTTTATGTCTTTTGTTTACGCTAACCTTTTCCCATTTTCTTTATTTACAGAACTTTGTTGAAGAATATCAACAAAATGATGACTACGTCTTCCGGAACGTTGCAGTAGCTTACAAAAATCATCTTTATCACTTGGTAAGAAAAAATGTCGAAAAGTATAGCCCTGATTTATTGGTTGTGTACTGAAAAGAAGAGGATGGTGGGTGTATAATGTGTCGGGGGGGGGGGCGGTGATGTGGGGATGTGCCCGTTCCGTGGGTGTGTAGGGTGAGTCTTAAATGTTATATCATTATACGCTTAAACAATAATTGCTGAAGGATTTCAGAAGTATACTTTTCTTGAAGCGCTGGTCTTAAACATGATTCATAGGCATTGAGGAGTGTCAGAATAGACTATTGGATTTCTCACTGTAGGTACTCCTGTTTTTTTCAATGGCAGTCAACTATATACTTTGTTGAAACATGGATAAACCATTACATCTGACTTTCACTCGGCATTTTTTGGGGACAATACTGATCAGCTTAATGAGAATTTGATAAGACTTTTGAGTTTATCTTTTTTACTGAATGTTATGTTTGGTGGAAAAACAATGAGAGACGATATCTGTGTTATTTCTCTATAGATGCATGATTTGTGCAAAGATGTTGCAGATGAAAAACAGGTATACTCCATCTTGCTGTTTCTTAGTGATTTCAGGTAAGCTACTAGGAAGGCCAGAGGAGCGGGGGGGGGGGTGGGGGGTTGCCGTGGGTCGGGTACGTAACTGAACTGTAATTGAATCATACTGCACTGCAAATTCAATTATAAAACTTACATGCCTACACGCATACAAGTAATGTGTATATATAATATACATTATAATTAATATAAAAAATAAATGTATATAATATGCATATTAGTTAACAGAAGAGTCATCTTTCCCTATACCTGATTTTACATATTATCTTTTAAAGTCGATTTCGATTTAAAATCGATTTCTAAAATCGACTTCTAAGTTTGTTAAGCACCGATATGTAGGCTCTTAAATAACAATAAGCCCTGCATGCTCTATACGTTTTGATCTAATTGAATTAAAGTTAAGATTGAATTTTTAAATTTAAATTGAATTGAGTTAAATTATATACCAGCTGGGTCTTTTTTTTTTCTCCAAAATAAGACAAAAATTTCCGAAGTCTCATTTCATCGACTTTTGGCAAGAAAAAGAAGGCAGTGACCAGTTGAGCATTATCAGTTTGGACAAGTACCGACATCTCATCAACAGGTAAAATAAAGTATGATAATCGCTGAATTTTACAACACAATCGTGACGTGACAGGTTTTGAAATTTATGTTAAAAACCTCTCTGTCTATAACAACCCATCGCAGCAGAAACTTATTGAGTTACAAATACTCTTTCTGTCATTATATGTCGAAGGCGAGGTGGCAAAGGGAGGGCCACGCAGCCATTTTCCCTCCAAACAGGTTCTCAATTATGTGTCAATAGTCGCTCATGATTGGTCGAAAAAAAAGTTATGTCATCACCATAGAAACCTTCACTTCGAGGTTACCAAACTGTCTGCATCCATTCGTTGCAACGAAGATATACTCGTCCTATATGTACGGTGTTGTTTATTCAATTAGTTTCCTCTATATAATTTACCCCAATGGAGAAGCATATCATTGAACAGAAAAGTTTGTGTAAATTAAGTCTTGATTATTCGCGTACCATTTTCCAACTTTTAGACAAGTAAACTAGTGTCCTAATCTAGTCGCGCAATACACTCACGTATTGTACCGATTCAAACTATTGCTGCTGTCATGTTTTGCGTATATATGCATTCAAGACTCGTGAACTGTCGTCGTGAAGTTGATTTTAACCCCATTCCAAGAAGCGAATTCGGATTTCGATAGAACGGCTCACGGATAACGTAAACACTAACCCAGTGGAATTTAGCGTATGTATTATTAGTAAGGTTAACATGTGATCCAAGCATTAAAAGTAAACTAGTTAGGATGTTGAAAGTGTAACCCGTGGTTCGTCCGCCCTCTATTTAGGTTAGAGTAATAGCCCCCTAGCCCAGAAGAAATAAAGACTCAAAACCCAAGTTATTAAATTGTCCCAACACGTACTGAATTTATACGGTCAGGGTAATCGATTATTGAGACGGGAGAGATCACTTCCCCCGTTTGAATACGGTGTGGTATACACTTAAATGCTTAAAATGATTATGCTTTAATAAAGTAACAATTAATGCTATCCCACAGTAGTGAGATAAACCCCCTTCTAGATTAATACACTTAAATACTTAATACTGTACTGCTTAATATAATAACAATGAATGCTATCCCACCGTAGCGAGATAAACCCCCGTCTAGATTAATACACCCCCCGTTGCATGCACTTATCCCCAGCTAGAATATACAAATTTCCCCTAATTAATATTGCGCGCTAACTGATCAGTTCGCGGACATCACAGGCTCAGGCGAAGTTCCTGCGACCCTCAAGTATGGAGCACCGGTCCTCAACACCAGTCTGGAGAGAAGGTTACCAAACAGTGATAAAACATTACCACTACGATGACATCTAAAATATTTCAATATGCTTAACTACTGTTGCCAAACACTTTAAATCTGATCAAATCAATATATTAAAATAATACAACATTGAACTTCTTGCAAGGGTGTATAAACTCCACAGTAAAACATGAGATAACCCTTTCTCAATCAGTACTAATCCCTTATCACAATAGTATACCCGTTTGTGTACAAACGAGGATCAACAGTATTCTGCAACAACGCCCCCACTTGGATATAACACAAAGCTCAGGTCTCTGTACTCATGGGCATATTGCTAAGCCTAACAACCCTAGCTATTAATACTAACATCCAATACAGTAGGGCTCCCACAACACAATTATATCGCCTTATAGGCCAAAACAGCCTATTTATCTTAGAAAACCCCACATTCTACACATAATCTATCACACAGTAAACTTTATTCAATAACTGTCACCGTAAACAATTTAGTCTTTCACCAACTAATCAACTAATCAAATGCTCAGTTATATCAGCGAACAATGCTGACACTCCGCTATGCACTACACACAACAGGCTACGTATGCTACAATACACTAACAAACACAGCACATCGCAGGGACTCGATGTGAATACTTTATTACGAAATTAACTTAAAACAAAAGGGAAAACCGTACCTGGAGAGCTGCCAAGTAATCTGCTACAGAAGGTTTCAAGATAAAACCACAAAACACCAGCTGACAAAGGGAACTGATCAAACTATGCCTTACAGAGGATAGCAAGGCTAACAAGGCTGCACGGGTAAAGATGGCTACCAGGCAACAAAAACCTAGACATGTGCAGTGGCATAAAATAACAGTAAACCCTCTAATTAATTCTATACAGCGCCACCAATTAAAGTAACACATCACTTTCAAAGGGTTACATTCTCCCCTCCCTAAATCTGCCATGTCCTCAGGGCAACTAAAGATATAACTATACAGTGGTCTCCATTTGAATCATGAAGGAATGACTATAACTGGGAACACCCAAAGCTGGATATGTGAATCTGGCTAACTTTTTCGAAATTCTCTTTGACGTTCGCACCTGCTGCCTGAGGTCATCGGATTCCTCAGACTCCCCTCCCAAATCAGCAGCTACAGCTAGTGGAGACTCCTGTTCTCCATCTGCAGTTTCCGGTTGAGGTGACTGGTCTTCAGTCATTTCTCCTGCCAAACTATTTTGTAATTTGGCGTCATTCTCTTCACTAGTACTATTGTCCAGGTGCTCTTCCTCTTTACTTTTGGGATCATTTTTCCCAATAATATCCGGCGGAGCTTCTGGTTGTAACTGCGCAGAGGCAGATTCAGGAGGATCAACTTCATCAACATCAACTTCATCCATAGGTTGTACATGATCAGTTCCATTTTGGTTGTCCAAGCCTTTAGGTTCCTGACTAGGGATATCGGTTTTCGTCCGGAGCAATTCCGATGACTCTTCATCGTGCAGGTCTTTATCTGCTCTGGTGACGTCATTCTGCCTAGGAAGAACATCTTCAGTGTCTCCACTGATCAAGTCATCTGTTACCTGACATGGCCTTTTAGCTGCACCTGGTACAAATGGAAGGATTGTAGGATTAAGCGTGAATCTTGCTCTCTCAGAGGTTCCTTTAAGGAGTGGCATCTGGGGTTTAGGAACTACAGATACAGGCCTCTCATTGGTTAGCACACACTCAGTTTCGTCTACACTCTCCACTTCATCACCAGAATCGTCAGCTCCTTCGGTCCTACCTTTGCGGTCCGCTTTTTTCTTTGTAATGGTAGTCTTACCTCGTTCAGAGAATCCTCGTTGGGAAGCAGCCAAGCCCTCCATATTACTCTCTGCATCTCTGATTGGTAACAAGTGATTCCTGTGATAGGTTTTAATTTTTCCACCATTCTTAGGCTGGAGTCTATACACTGGGCTGTCTGACATCTGGCTGATAATCACCCAGGGAGTAGGATTCCATCGATCTTTCAGTTTAGCAGGTCCTCTTTGTCCCAAATTCCTAACTAACACCCAGTCTCCAGAGGCCAACTTGTTTTCTCGAACTTTAGCATCATACCTCCCTTTGTTTGCAGCACCAGATTTGCTAGAGTTCTTGTGGGCAATGTCGAAGGCATTACACAGTTGATCCTTCAATTCAGCCACATACTGAGTATGGCTCCCGGAAGCATCTGTACTCCAAGGATTCACACCAAATTTCACGTCAGCCGGTAATTTAGCTTCCCTTCCGAACATTAGCATATAAGGTGAGAAACCTGTGCTGTCGTTGGTAGAGCAGTTATAAGCATGTACTAGAACTGCTAAGTGCTGACTCCATTTCTCTTTCTGATCTGCCTCTAACGTCCCTAACATGTTGAGTAGAGTTCTGTTGAATCGCTCTGGTTGGGGGTCACCTTGGGGATGGTAGGGGCTGGTGCGGGACTTCTTGACTCCTAACAATCTAGTCAACTCCTGGATTATCTTGGATTCAAAATCCCTCCCCTGATCTGTGTGCAATCGCTCAGGAAGGCCATAGTGCACAAAATATTTTTCCCACAAGATCCTAGCCACCGTAATAGCCTTTTGATTCTTCGTTGGAAAGGCTTGCGCATATCGGGTGAAGTGGTCAGTAACCACTAATATTGACTTATATCCAAATTTGTCTTCTTCCAAAGACAGAAAATCCATGCAGCAAAGCTCCAGGGGTCTAGTGGTCTTGATGGTCTTCAATGGTGCAGCTGGGGGTGGAAGACTCTTCCGTGCCACACATCTCCTACAGTTGGACACCCAGGAGTGTATATCGGATGCCATACGAGGCCAGTAAAATCTGGATCGTACAAAAGCAGTCGTCCTATCTACACCTAAATGACCTTGATCATCGTGGAGGGCAGTTAAAATTTCCCGCCTTAGAGATTTTGGTAACACTATCTGGGTAACAGAGAGCCCTAGTTTTGAGTTCATCGTCTCCCTATACAATATATTATCTTTAATCTTCAGCTGGTCGAAGGTTCTTAACATGACTTTCACTTCATCAGTTTCTTGCACTCGATTTGATGGTTTCTGCTTTTTCTGAACATAGTCCATCATATTCCGAATATCTATGTCCTGCCTCTGAATCTCTGCCCATTCCACATGACCTCCAATAGTGTTTTCAGTGGGCTGAACATACACATCGGGAATTGCCTCAGCTGACATCGCCAGTGATACCACAAGAGGGTGAACGTCACCACTATGACCAGTGTCAAAGTCCTCCTTACCAATACCTGGTATAACTTCTATTCCTACTGCACAGGCAATAGCCTGCAAGGTCTCCAGGGTAACTAGGCCTCCTTCTGACCCACTATCGTACCTTTCCCCTCTCAACTTCTGCTTGAGCAGTTCTTGTTCCTTCACATCATTGTAGAGCCCGCCCCCATTTGGTCTACGAGACAAAGCATCGGCATCTATGTTCTTCTTTCCGGATCTATAGTGAATAGTAATATCATAATTAGTTATATCCGCTAGCCATCTCTGGCCGGTGGCATCTAGCTTAGCTGACGTAAGCACATACGTCAACGGGTTATTATCCGTCATTACCTTGGTTCCCCTAGCTCGATATAGATAGTCTCTAAATTTCTCACACACCACCCATTTCAGACCCAGAAACTCTAATTTATGGGCTGGATAATTCCTCTCAGATGGGGTCAAACTTCGGCTAGCATAGGCCACTGGATGTAGTCGGCCGTCAACTTCTTGGTATAAGACTCCTCCTAAGCCCTCTCTACTGGCATCAGTGTGAACTACAAAAGGTTTTGAGAAGTCAGCAAACACCAACACTGGAGCGGAGCACAGTTGATCCTTCAGGCTCTGGAATGCCAGTTCACACGCATGAGTCCAGTCGTTCCCAAAGGGTCGGGTTGGAGACACAATAGGGGTTTTATATTTTGCGCCCTTCTTCCGTGCACAGTCACCCCCTGCAGTCAGTCTGTGTAAAGGGTAGGCAATCTGTGAGTAGCCTGACACAAATCTTCGATAAAATCCTGCAAAGCCAAGAAATGATCTTAACTCTCTGACATTTGTCGGGCGAGGCCAACTCTTTAATGCTTCCAACTTATCTGGGTCTGTTTCAACTCCCTTTTCTGATATTATGTGCCCAAGATACTTCACGCTCCGACAACCAAACTGACACTTATCTGGAGAAATCTTGAGTCCAAACTCAGCCAATCTGTCTAGTACCTTGACTAACCTGTCCTCCATTTCCTCCAGGGATTTTGCAAATACAATGATATCATCCATATACACTAAAGCCTCAGTCAGATTCAAACCAGCCATGCACCGTTCCATTAGCCTCTGAAACGTGGCCGGTGCCCCTTTTATGCCTTGGGGCAGTCTGCGGAATTCATAAAAACCCAAAGGACAGATGAACGCAGTTTTCTCCTGATCATCCTTTTTCATAGGTATTTGGTAATATCCTGATTTCAGGTCAATAACTGAAAACCACTTGCATCCGCTCATGCAGTCCAGAGCTTCCTGCACCAATGGGACAGCATACTGATCCGGAAGGGTCCTGGCATTCAATTTCCTGTAATCCACGCACAGGCGTATATCCCCATTTTTCTTTCGAACAATCACTATGGGTGATGCATATTGACTTCTGGACTCCTGGATGATTTTACTATCCAGCAACTGATGAAGGTGTGCCCGTAAATCATTTAAGTCGGACAATGCAAGTCGTCTGGATCTCTCTCTGAAAGGTCGTTCATCATTTAGTTTTATTTCATGTTCCACCTGCTTAGTTTCACCGAAATCCCACTCTCCCATTGAAAACACCTTTCTTCTAGCAACAAAGGACTGGATTAACCGTTCCTTCCATTCAGGGCTGACGGGACCCCAGCGGAATGGAAGCCTCTTAAACTCTTCAGTAAGGTCAGGGTTGCTGGTTACATCCACTCGACTTAGGTTGCAACTTACTTGAGCTGTTTGTATGTCATCAGGCCGGGTACATAACTGTGGCACCACCACCTCAGCAATGATAGTTCCAGGTCTCAATGCAATGTCCTTCTCTCCTTGGTTCCAAATACTGATTTGAACTTTGCAGAATGTGGCACCAGGTAGCTGTCTCACATGAGGGGTCATACCTAAATTTGGAGGAAGTCCTTTCTCCGGGGCATCCACTAGTACAAGCTGATTTGACGTGCACCGTGAGTGCATCACACCAGTCACTTCTAACATCTTACCAGCCGGGATACAAATGTTCTCATTTTTCTTGGTACGCACAGATCCAACTCGCCCATCAGGTCCCAGTTTTTCCAATTCGTCTAGGGACACATAAATCATACGGCAGGTGGTTGAAATATCTAAGTCTTGCAGGTAACTTTTTCCACCAATCTGTCTACAGGCCTCGTGGCACTGCTTAAAAACACCAGAGTTAGTCCCAATAATGAGAGGGCAGGTGGCTGAATCTCGTCCATCTGGAACAACAATGGCTAGAGTGTTAAATGATTTGGCTGTTCCACAAAACTTGGAAGGGAATTGTATCTCTATCTCACTATATCCTAAATAGGGAATAGTTCCGTCCCCACCATGCCTGATCACCAAATCCTCCAAAGGATACATCTCTCGGCTTAAGCTCTTAAAGAAACCTTCAGATATTAAGGTTACCTGGGATCCACTGTCAATTAGGCAACTGATAGGTTGTTTATCCACAAAGCAATCCTGCCTATTTGCTTTTCCCACTAGCCCAGGGGGAATGTTAGAATGGTGAGCATTTTTGGTTGGTTCAGATGAGAGGCAATCTACGTATTGGACCCCTGAGTGCCTCTGCCCATGGATCCTTGTGGGTTTCCCTGACCCAGCACGAATTGGATCAGTTTTCTGTTTACCGTCTGGATATCGGGGTCAAAGCGGCATGTCCGGCTGATATGCCCAGTACGGCCACAGTTAAAGCAAAAATTAGGGCTCTGGTTCCTGTTATTTCCAGAGGTCCACTGTCTGTATTCCCGGGGAGCTTCTTCTGACTCTGGCTCCACAACCTTTGGGGAACCCGATACCTTGAGGGCACGAACTTCTGCTTCAAGTCGTTCAAGACGGTCACTAGCTTTTAGATCATTCATTTCCTTCTTTGGTTTTTCCTCACTAGTTGTTGTGATGCTAGCTGCGGTGACACCCACTGGTTTTCTCTGGGTCTTGTGGTTTCTAGACTGTCGCTGTTGGAACTTGCAATCTTGCTCCTCTTCATACCTCCTTAGCATACTCAGCAGAGAGATGAAACCTGGGGGGTCGGTGAGCCTGTCTCGTAGTTGGAGGGTTGTGATGAGCAGATCGTCAAATAAGAGCCCTCTGATAAATTGTCGAAGTCTGATGCGATTGACATCTCCGGGAACCAATCCTCCCTTTCTTAAAACATGCCGAATCGCACTCTGCAAACGAGAAAGATATGCTGAGGGTTTCTCTTCATTGTTCTGCTTCATGCTATGGTATTTGATTAGCAGTTCCTCTCCACTCTCGGTTGTTCCAAATACTGCCTCAAGGGCGGCAAGGTAGTCCTCGGATGTCGCAGATGGGAGATCCTGTTTTAGGTCTGAAATAATCTGGGATGCTGGGGGACGTAATGATTCCCTGATCCTCTTACGTTTCTCAATTTCTGACACCCCAGTCCATTCGGCCATGAGACCCTCCACCTGCTCTACCCACGAGCTCCATTCCTCTTCATCTCTGGACAGATTGTCTTTCCCAGAAAAGAACTTGAGGCGTCGGTAGGAAGATGCGAGAGTGTACTGCAACTCTGTCACAGGAGTGGTATTGTTGTCTCGGTAGCCTAGTTCACGCACCATCATTCGCTCTGTTGAATCTGTTGACTGTAGGCTTTCACAGAGGGGTATAATTTTGAACCACAGCTGTTCCTTCGCAACCCTAATGGTTGCATGTTTTCCAAATTCTTGGTCACCTATATCCCTCTCATACTCGCAAAGAACAAAAGTCTCTGTCATCCCCCCTCGGGTTACCTCTTTACGACAAATCCCCACCAGACCCCTAGGGAGACCTCTGGCTAGACTTTCAAGTAACGCTCTAGTGGTAGATTGAGTATGCCTAGCTGTGAGCAATATTGCTCGTGACTCAGCCACATCTTCCTTTTTACACCACTCCCTCCCTATAGTGATCACTTCAGATTCACTTTCTAGTGAAGCAGTGTATGGCCTGGCCATACTTACTGGACAGCTCTCCAACTGGTGGTACCTTAATCGTTAGAAAAAAATTTAGTGCAGCAAATATAAATAACAAACAAGGGAACCACACTCCCGTCTCATATAACACTAAGATGCTTCACTAAACTCTTGCTAAGTTTTTTTTTTTAAGAGAAGTGTGTTCCCGGATAGGCCCCCAAATGTAACCCGTGGTTCGTCCGCCCTCTATTTAGGTTAGAGTAATAGCCCCCTAGCCCAGAAGAAATAAAGACTCAAAACCCAAGTTATTAAATTGTCCCAACACGTACTGAATTTATACGGTCAGGGTAATCGATTATTGAGACGGGAGAGATCACTTCCCCCGTTTGAATACGGTGTGGTATACACTTAAATGCTTAAAATGATTATGCTTTAATAAAGTAACAATTAATGCTATCCCACAGTAGTGAGATAAACCCCCTTCTAGATTAATACACTTAAATACTTAATACTGTACTGCTTAATATAATAACAATGAATGCTATCCCACCGTAGCGAGATAAACCCCCGTCTAGATTAATACACCCCCCGTTGCATGCACTTATCCCCAGCTAGAATATACAAATTTCCCCTAATTAATATTGCGCGCTAACTGATCAGTTCGCGGACATCACAGGCTCAGGCGAAGTTCCTGCGACCCTCAAGTATGGAGCACCGGTCCTCAACACCAGTCTGGAGAGAAGGTTACCAAACAGTGATAAAACATTACCACTACGATGACATCTAAAATATTTCAATATGCTTAACTACTGTTGCCAAACACTTTAAATCTGATCAAATCAATATATTAAAATAATACAACATTGAACTTCTTGCAAGGGTGTATAAACTCCACAGTAAAACATGAGATAACCCTTTCTCAATCAGTACTAATCCCTTATCACAATAGTATACCCGTTTGTGTACAAACGAGGATCAACAGTATTCTGCAACAACGCCCCCACTTGGATATAACACAAAGCTCAGGTCTCTGTACTCATGGGCATATTGCTAAGCCTAACAACCCTAGCTATTAATACTAACATCCAATACAGTAGGGCTCCCACAACACAATTATATCGCCTTATAGGCCAAAACAGCCTATTTATCTTAGAAAACCCCACATTCTACACATAATCTATCACACAGTAAACTTTATTCAATAACTGTCACCGTAAACAATTTAGTCTTTCACCAACTAATCAACTAATCAAATGCTCAGTTATATCAGCGAACAATGCTGACACTCCGCTATGCACTACACACAACAGGCTACGTATGCTACAATACACTAACAAACACAGCACATCGCAGGGACTCGATGTGAATACTTTATTACGAAATTAACTTAAAACAAAAGGGAAAACCGTACCTGGAGAGCTGCCAAGTAATCTGCTACAGAAGGTTTCAAGATAAAACCACAAAACACCAGCTGACAAAGGGAACTGATCAAACTATGCCTTACAGAGGATAGCAAGGCTAACAAGGCTGCACGGGTAAAGATGGCTACCAGGCAACAAAAACCTAGACATGTGCAGTGGCATAAAATAACAGTAAACCCTCTAATTAATTCTATACAGCGCCACCAATTAAAGTAACACATCACTTTCAAAGGGTTACATTCTCCCCTCCCTAAATCTGCCATGTCCTCAGGGCAACTAAAGATATAACTATACAGTGGTCTCCATTTGAATCATGAAGGAATGACTATAACTGGGAACACCCAAAGCTGGATATGTGAATCTGGCTAACTTTTTCGAAATTCTCTTTGACGTTCGCACCTGCTGCCTGAGGTCATCGGATTCCTCAGACTCCCCTCCCAAATCAGCAGCTACAGCTAGTGGAGACTCCTGTTCTCCATCTGCAGTTTCCGGTTGAGGTGACTGGTCTTCAGTCATTTCTCCTGCCAAACTATTTTGTAATTTGGCGTCATTCTCTTCACTAGTACTATTGTCCAGGTGCTCTTCCTCTTTACTTTTGGGATCATTTTTCCCAATAATATCCGGCGGAGCTTCTGGTTGTAACTGCGCAGAGGCAGATTCAGGAGGATCAACTTCATCAACATCAACTTCATCCATAGGTTGTACATGATCAGTTCCATTTTGGTTGTCCAAGCCTTTAGGTTCCTGACTAGGGATATCGGTTTTCGTCCGGAGCAATTCCGATGACTCTTCATCGTGCAGGTCTTTATCTGCTCTGGTGACGTCATTCTGCCTAGGAAGAACATCTTCAGTGTCTCCACTGATCAAGTCATCTGTTACCTGACATGGCCTTTTAGCTGCACCTGGTACAAATGGAAGGATTGTAGGATTAAGCGTGAATCTTGCTCTCTCAGAGGTTCCTTTAAGGAGTGGCATCTGGGGTTTAGGAACTACAGATACAGGCCTCTCATTGGTTAGCACACACTCAGTTTCGTCTACACTCTCCACTTCATCACCAGAATCGTCAGCTCCTTCGGTCCTACCTTTGCGGTCCGCTTTTTTCTTTGTAATGGTAGTCTTACCTCGTTCAGAGAATCCTCGTTGGGAAGCAGCCAAGCCCTCCATATTACTCTCTGCATCTCTGATTGGTAACAAGTGATTCCTGTGATAGGTTTTAATTTTTCCACCATTCTTAGGCTGGAGTCTATACACTGGGCTGTCTGACATCTGGCTGATAATCACCCAGGGAGTAGGATTCCATCGATCTTTCAGTTTAGCAGGTCCTCTTTGTCCCAAATTCCTAACTAACACCCAGTCTCCAGAGGCCAACTTGTTTTCTCGAACTTTAGCATCATACCTCCCTTTGTTTGCAGCACCAGATTTGCTAGAGTTCTTGTGGGCAATGTCGAAGGCATTACACAGTTGATCCTTCAATTCAGCCACATACTGAGTATGGCTCCCGGAAGCATCTGTACTCCAAGGATTCACACCAAATTTCACGTCAGCCGGTAATTTAGCTTCCCTTCCGAACATTAGCATATAAGGTGAGAAACCTGTGCTGTCGTTGGTAGAGCAGTTATAAGCATGTACTAGAACTGCTAAGTGCTGACTCCATTTCTCTTTCTGATCTGCCTCTAACGTCCCTAACATGTTGAGTAGAGTTCTGTTGAATCGCTCTGGTTGGGGGTCACCTTGGGGATGGTAGGGGCTGGTGCGGGACTTCTTGACTCCTAACAATCTAGTCAACTCCTGGATTATCTTGGATTCAAAATCCCTCCCCTGATCTGTGTGCAATCGCTCAGGAAGGCCATAGTGCACAAAATATTTTTCCCACAAGATCCTAGCCACCGTAATAGCCTTTTGATTCTTCGTTGGAAAGGCTTGCGCATATCGGGTGAAGTGGTCAGTAACCACTAATATTGACTTATATCCAAATTTGTCTTCTTCCAAAGACAGAAAATCCATGCAGCAAAGCTCCAGGGGTCTAGTGGTCTTGATGGTCTTCAATGGTGCAGCTGGGGGTGGAAGACTCTTCCGTGCCACACATCTCCTACAGTTGGACACCCAGGAGTGTATATCGGATGCCATACGAGGCCAGTAAAATCTGGATCGTACAAAAGCAGTCGTCCTATCTACACCTAAATGACCTTGATCATCGTGGAGGGCAGTTAAAATTTCCCGCCTTAGAGATTTTGGTAACACTATCTGGGTAACAGAGAGCCCTAGTTTTGAGTTCATCGTCTCCCTATACAATATATTATCTTTAATCTTCAGCTGGTCGAAGGTTCTTAACATGACTTTCACTTCATCAGTTTCTTGCACTCGATTTGATGGTTTCTGCTTTTTCTGAACATAGTCCATCATATTCCGAATATCTATGTCCTGCCTCTGAATCTCTGCCCATTCCACATGACCTCCAATAGTGTTTTCAGTGGGCTGAACATACACATCGGGAATTGCCTCAGCTGACATCGCCAGTGATACCACAAGAGGGTGAACGTCACCACTATGACCAGTGTCAAAGTCCTCCTTACCAATACCTGGTATAACTTCTATTCCTACTGCACAGGCAATAGCCTGCAAGGTCTCCAGGGTAACTAGGCCTCCTTCTGACCCACTATCGTACCTTTCCCCTCTCAACTTCTGCTTGAGCAGTTCTTGTTCCTTCACATCATTGTAGAGCCCGCCCCCATTTGGTCTACGAGACAAAGCATCGGCATCTATGTTCTTCTTTCCGGATCTATAGTGAATAGTAATATCATAATTAGTTATATCCGCTAGCCATCTCTGGCCGGTGGCATCTAGCTTAGCTGACGTAAGCACATACGTCAACGGGTTATTATCCGTCATTACCTTGGTTCCCCTAGCTCGATATAGATAGTCTCTAAATTTCTCACACACCACCCATTTCAGACCCAGAAACTCTAATTTATGGGCTGGATAATTCCTCTCAGATGGGGTCAAACTTCGGCTAGCATAGGCCACTGGATGTAGTCGGCCGTCAACTTCTTGGTATAAGACTCCTCCTAAGCCCTCTCTACTGGCATCAGTGTGAACTACAAAAGGTTTTGAGAAGTCAGCAAACACCAACACTGGAGCGGAGCACAGTTGATCCTTCAGGCTCTGGAATGCCAGTTCACACGCATGAGTCCAGTCGTTCCCAAAGGGTCGGGTTGGAGACACAATAGGGGTTTTATATTTTGCGCCCTTCTTCCGTGCACAGTCACCCCCTGCAGTCAGTCTGTGTAAAGGGTAGGCAATCTGTGAGTAGCCTGACACAAATCTTCGATAAAATCCTGCAAAGCCAAGAAATGATCTTAACTCTCTGACATTTGTCGGGCGAGGCCAACTCTTTAATGCTTCCAACTTATCTGGGTCTGTTTCAACTCCCTTTTCTGATATTATGTGCCCAAGATACTTCACGCTCCGACAACCAAACTGACACTTATCTGGAGAAATCTTGAGTCCAAACTCAGCCAATCTGTCTAGTACCTTGACTAACCTGTCCTCCATTTCCTCCAGGGATTTTGCAAATACAATGATATCATCCATATACACTAAAGCCTCAGTCAGATTCAAACCAGCCATGCACCGTTCCATTAGCCTCTGAAACGTGGCCGGTGCCCCTTTTATGCCTTGGGGCAGTCTGCGGAATTCATAAAAACCCAAAGGACAGATGAACGCAGTTTTCTCCTGATCATCCTTTTTCATAGGTATTTGGTAATATCCTGATTTCAGGTCAATAACTGAAAACCACTTGCATCCGCTCATGCAGTCCAGAGCTTCCTGCACCAATGGGACAGCATACTGATCCGGAAGGGTCCTGGCATTCAATTTCCTGTAATCCACGCACAGGCGTATATCCCCATTTTTCTTTCGAACAATCACTATGGGTGATGCATATTGACTTCTGGACTCCTGGATGATTTTACTATCCAGCAACTGATGAAGGTGTGCCCGTAAATCATTTAAGTCGGACAATGCAAGTCGTCTGGATCTCTCTCTGAAAGGTCGTTCATCATTTAGTTTTATTTCATGTTCCACCTGCTTAGTTTCACCGAAATCCCACTCTCCCATTGAAAACACCTTTCTTCTAGCAACAAAGGACTGGATTAACCGTTCCTTCCATTCAGGGCTGACGGGACCCCAGCGGAATGGAAGCCTCTTAAACTCTTCAGTAAGGTCAGGGTTGCTGGTTACATCCACTCGACTTAGGTTGCAACTTACTTGAGCTGTTTGTATGTCATCAGGCCGGGTACATAACTGTGGCACCACCACCTCAGCAATGATAGTTCCAGGTCTCAATGCAATGTCCTTCTCTCCTTGGTTCCAAATACTGATTTGAACTTTGCAGAATGTGGCACCAGGTAGCTGTCTCACATGAGGGGTCATACCTAAATTTGGAGGAAGTCCTTTCTCCGGGGCATCCACTAGTACAAGCTGATTTGACGTGCACCGTGAGTGCATCACACCAGTCACTTCTAACATCTTACCAGCCGGGATACAAATGTTCTCATTTTTCTTGGTACGCACAGATCCAACTCGCCCATCAGGTCCCAGTTTTTCCAATTCGTCTAGGGACACATAAATCATACGGCAGGTGGTTGAAATATCTAAGTCTTGCAGGTAACTTTTTCCACCAATCTGTCTACAGGCCTCGTGGCACTGCTTAAAAACACCAGAGTTAGTCCCAATAATGAGAGGGCAGGTGGCTGAATCTCGTCCATCTGGAACAACAATGGCTAGAGTGTTAAATGATTTGGCTGTTCCACAAAACTTGGAAGGGAATTGTATCTCTATCTCACTATATCCTAAATAGGGAATAGTTCCGTCCCCACCATGCCTGATCACCAAATCCTCCAAAGGATACATCTCTCGGCTTAAGCTCTTAAAGAAACCTTCAGATATTAAGGTTACCTGGGATCCACTGTCAATTAGGCAACTGATAGGTTGTTTATCCACAAAGCAATCCTGCCTATTTGCTTTTCCCACTAGCCCAGGGGGAATGTTAGAATGGTGAGCATTTTTGGTTGGTTCAGATGAGAGGCAATCTACGTATTGGACCCCTGAGTGCCTCTGCCCATGGATCCTTGTGGGTTTCCCTGACCCAGCACGAATTGGATCAGTTTTCTGTTTACCGTCTGGATATCGGGGTCAAAGCGGCATGTCCGGCTGATATGCCCAGTACGGCCACAGTTAAAGCAAAAATTAGGGCTCTGGTTCCTGTTATTTCCAGAGGTCCACTGTCTGTATTCCCGGGGAGCTTCTTCTGACTCTGGCTCCACAACCTTTGGGGAACCCGATACCTTGAGGGCACGAACTTCTGCTTCAAGTCGTTCAAGACGGTCACTAGCTTTTAGATCATTCATTTCCTTCTTTGGTTTTTCCTCACTAGTTGTTGTGATGCTAGCTGCGGTGACACCCACTGGTTTTCTCTGGGTCTTGTGGTTTCTAGACTGTCGCTGTTGGAACTTGCAATCTTGCTCCTCTTCATACCTCCTTAGCATACTCAGCAGAGAGATGAAACCTGGGGGGTCGGTGAGCCTGTCTCGTAGTTGGAGGGTTGTGATGAGCAGATCGTCAAATAAGAGCCCTCTGATAAATTGTCGAAGTCTGATGCGATTGACATCTCCGGGAACCAATCCTCCCTTTCTTAAAACATGCCGAATCGCACTCTGCAAACGAGAAAGATATGCTGAGGGTTTCTCTTCATTGTTCTGCTTCATGCTATGGTATTTGATTAGCAGTTCCTCTCCACTCTCGGTTGTTCCAAATACTGCCTCAAGGGCGGCAAGGTAGTCCTCGGATGTCGCAGATGGGAGATCCTGTTTTAGGTCTGAAATAATCTGGGATGCTGGGGGACGTAATGATTCCCTGATCCTCTTACGTTTCTCAATTTCTGACACCCCAGTCCATTCGGCCATGAGACCCTCCACCTGCTCTACCCACGAGCTCCATTCCTCTTCATCTCTGGACAGATTGTCTTTCCCAGAAAAGAACTTGAGGCGTCGGTAGGAAGATGCGAGAGTGTACTGCAACTCTGTCACAGGAGTGGTATTGTTGTCTCGGTAGCCTAGTTCACGCACCATCATTCGCTCTGTTGAATCTGTTGACTGTAGGCTTTCACAGAGGGGTATAATTTTGAACCACAGCTGTTCCTTCGCAACCCTAATGGTTGCATGTTTTCCAAATTCTTGGTCACCTATATCCCTCTCATACTCGCAAAGAACAAAAGTCTCTGTCATCCCCCCTCGGGTTACCTCTTTACGACAAATCCCCACCAGACCCCTAGGGAGACCTCTGGCTAGACTTTCAAGTAACGCTCTAGTGGTAGATTGAGTATGCCTAGCTGTGAGCAATATTGCTCGTGACTCAGCCACATCTTCCTTTTTACACCACTCCCTCCCTATAGTGATCACTTCAGATTCACTTTCTAGTGAAGCAGTGTATGGCCTGGCCATACTTACTGGACAGCTCTCCAACTGGTGGTACCTTAATCGTTAGAAAAAAATTTAGTGCAGCAAATATAAATAACAAACAAGGGAACCACACTCCCGTCTCATATAACACTAAGATGCTTCACTAAACTCTTGCTAAGTTTTTTTTTTTAAGAGAAGTGTGTTCCCGGATAGGCCCCCAAATGTAACCCGTGGTTCGTCCGCCCTCTATTTAGGTTAGAGTAATAGCCCCCTAGCCCAGAAGAAATAAAGACTCAAAACCCAAGTTATTAAATTGTCCCAACACGTACTGAATTTATACGGTCAGGGTAATCGATTATTGAGACGGGAGAGATCACTTCCCCCGTTTGAATACGGTGTGGTATACACTTAAATGCTTAAAATGATTATGCTTTAATAAAGTAACAATTAATGCTATCCCACAGTAGTGAGATAAACCCCCTTCTAGATTAATACACTTAAATACTTAATACTGTACTGCTTAATATAATAACAATGAATGCTATCCCACCGTAGCGAGATAAACCCCCGTCTAGATTAATACACCCCCCGTTGCATGCACTTATCCCCAGCTAGAATATACAAATTTCCCCTAATTAATATTGCGCGCTAACTGATCAGTTCGCGGACATCACAGGCTCAGGCGAAGTTCCTGCGACCCTCAAGTATGGAGCACCGGTCCTCAACACCAGTCTGGAGAGAAGGTTACCAAACAGTGATAAAACATTACCACTACGATGACATCTAAAATATTTCAATATGCTTAACTACTGTTGCCAAACACTTTAAATCTGATCAAATCAATATATTAAAATAATACAACATTGAACTTCTTGCAAGGGTGTATAAACTCCACAGTAAAACATGAGATAACCCTTTCTCAATCAGTACTAATCCCTTATCACAATAGTATACCCGTTTGTGTACAAACGAGGATCAACAGTATTCTGCAACAACGCCCCCACTTGGATATAACACAAAGCTCAGGTCTCTGTACTCATGGGCATATTGCTAAGCCTAACAACCCTAGCTATTAATACTAACATCCAATACAGTAGGGCTCCCACAACACAATTATATCGCCTTATAGGCCAAAACAGCCTATTTATCTTAGAAAACCCCACATTCTACACATAATCTATCACACAGTAAACTTTATTCAATAACTGTCACCGTAAACAATTTAGTCTTTCACCAACTAATCAACTAATCAAATGCTCAGTTATATCAGCGAACAATGCTGACACTCCGCTATGCACTACACACAACAGGCTACGTATGCTACAATACACTAACAAACACAGCACATCGCAGGGACTCGATGTGAATACTTTATTACGAAATTAACTTAAAACAAAAGGGAAAACCGTACCTGGAGAGCTGCCAAGTAATCTGCTACAGAAGGTTTCAAGATAAAACCACAAAACACCAGCTGACAAAGGGAACTGATCAAACTATGCCTTACAGAGGATAGCAAGGCTAACAAGGCTGCACGGGTAAAGATGGCTACCAGGCAACAAAAACCTAGACATGTGCAGTGGCATAAAATAACAGTAAACCCTCTAATTAATTCTATACAGCGCCACCAATTAAAGTAACACATCACTTTCAAAGGGTTACAAAAGGAAACCCCGGAACTAGACTTAACTAAGTGTCACAGGTCAATCAATGACAAACATTAATCTGTTCACCACATGTTTCAGTGACGTCAATGAACTCATTCATGTTTTGACATGTTTAAGACCATATATGGACCTTATCACTCTTCTGATTCAATATTTGTCTTCCAACTTCCAAGCGATGATCAATATTGATACTGACGTCACGAGCAATCTGATTGGCTGAAAACTCCGTACTAATTGCAAACCTGTTTGGGATAAAAAAAATTCGCGGCCGGGCAGTCACTTTTTGGGACGTTTGGGGTATTGAAAGATGGATCAAAAATTGTGTTCTTAGTTTATTTGCTAACGATATTCGAGGAGAGTATCCCCTTTTAGACCCCCCCCCCTCGCCCCACCGCCTCAGTTCATCATCGATGCATCCAATGATCAGTAAACCCCCTTCGTTTGTTGTTTACTTACTTAAAAGGTATTTGGAGCGACAATCTACCGTGGTTAGAGAACACTTGTCCAGATGTCTCAGCATTGAAATTAAGGTATGTAGTGTTAATGTCATGCATATTCATTATTATTTAAACGTTAAAGTATAAATCAATTCAATGTATTTATATATATATATATATATATATATATATATATATATATATATATATATATATATATATATATATATATTAATATATATTTATATATGTTGAGACTAGTGGAACACTAGTAGTTGTAACTCAGAGTTTCACGCGTTGAGCGATCGTCAGACAATCGCTCAACGCGTGAAGCTCTGAGTTACAACTACTAGTGTTCCACTAGTCTCAACTAGTCTCAACATATATTTCGCTCTGTCCACCGGACATACAGCACTCTGCCCCAAGATACACGTCAACCAACCAACTTATATATATATATATATATATATATATATATATATATATATATATATATATATATATATATATATATATATATATATATATATATATATATATATATATATATATATATATATATATTTATATATATATATATATATATATATATATATATATATATATATATATATATATATATATATATATATATATATATCAGGGTTCTGCCCAGGGTGGAATGAGTGCCGGCAGGCTATCTAAGCGGAGCGCCACCATCAGTTGGCGCGGAGCGTACAAGAAAATTTTGGGTTTTGGAAACCCCCCAGATGGCCGGAAACGGCCCTTCCCGAGTATTCTGAGCCACATTTAGATAGCTTTGAAATGAGATCTCATGTCTGGAATTTTTCATAATTAATGAAAAAAGTTAGGACAAATATCTGGAGCACCAGAGTACAGACCAGCCGGTGGTGCCTATTAAGTATACTAGAAAGCAGTAGCAATGCACCGTGCACGTGGCTGACTAGTTCGTGTAGCCGTCACGTATAGTCACTACGAGGCGGAGTGCGCTGGTCGTGCCTAATGCAATATGATGTAAATTCACCCGCTACGAAGGTTAACGGCCGTATGTGTACTAGCTAGCTGGATAGTGCCTGTGTCTCGCGCGATAAAAATAGATATAAATGAAACTATCAAAAGTACGATCGGGAGTTGGAAACGGAAAACAGTCATTGGTCTGGAATGCGGAACTCTGGTAATTTTTACTAAGTATGACACTGTGATGTGTTGGATATTTGAAATTTGAACAGTTATGAACTGGATTTCCCCTAGTCTCAAACAGATTGTTTCTGTACGTTCGACCCTCCGGCTATGGAGCTGTTTTTTGGAGTTCCTATCGAAAATAAGTGCCGGTCGGAAAAGTCACTCAGGCAGATTGTGGCGGTCGGTAATTCAGCGTGCTGGTCGGGCCCGACCGGCGCCGACCGGCAGCGGCAGAACCCTGTATATATAAATTTATATATATATATATATATATATATATATATATATATATATATATATATATATATATATATATATATATATATATATATATATATATGCGTGTGTGTGGGTATGTGTGTGTGTGTGTGCAGTTCAATATGCATTGCACACAGTAAGAAAGAAACACTTTAACTGAACGTTTCCTTAAACCAGTGACACCTTTGTAATATTTTTTGTTTTAAATTAAACATGACAAATTACTTAAATGTGAGAAATATCTATGTATTATCTAAGTTCATTACTCTTTTCTTTTCTCTCTATCATGTTTCTGTTGTGGACATAGCTTTGGCTGAGTGACAAGCACATTGATAACCTTAGTTCTTCCTTCAGTACCACACAATGGCCGGTAGACGTGGTTGACCTGTGTGATCAAAACGTAAGCCATATAATACAACCAAATATTCATATTTCTTTGTGATTACTATAACAATACAACTCATGAATTCATAATAATTAAGAAGTGTGTATATCCCTCACAATAACTCCTCATCCGGCTCCAACCCACACCCCTGCATCCCACCCCATCCACCCACTTTACCCGTTACCTATTGTGATCAATTATACTTTCTTAAAACATATAATCCTCGATATAGCTTACAAAATACTGATATCTCGATTATCCTCAATCCCCGCATGTATAGGGGCTTCGGTAAACATGACAGTAAGCAGTGCATTTTGCTAGCTGGCTTTAAATCTTACGAAAAGTCAACTACGAGAGAGCTTACATGATGCATGGCCGCACGTCAAAATCCAACTTGATCCGCTTCTCAATTGTAATTGTCGAGACCGTAACCACGCATGTGATTATAAATGGAACGCGAAAAGGGCAACCTTATTTCGTTGTCTAAACTAATTTGGTTGCTGTCTAAACTAAAGTTTTTGCTGCTATTTTACCATGTTGCTGTTGTTCGTTGATGTCTAAACTCACGTTGATGTCTAAAGTCACGTTGATGTCTAAACGCGCGTTAATGTCTAAACTCACGTTGATTTCTAAACTTTACGGTTGATGTCTAAACTCACGTTGATGTCTACACTTTCTTTGCTATCTAAAGTTCCGTTGTTGTAACACATTGTGAACGAACATCATTCTTTCTTTTCAAAACATTATAACAATCAATCGCAAGTGGCTCCCGTGCAGAGCTAACAACATATCTATTACAGAGATTTTCATGCTAAATACAGCCACAGATGTTTTCTCAAATTTCCCGAGATTTGTTTGGCTAACAGTCCCTTACCCATTGCCTGCAAACATGCTAGCATCTGCAGTGCTCAATGAACGCAAAGTATGATGGTTTAACTATGGAACGCGAAAAGGGAGAAAATCGTTAACGTCCTAATTTGTAGCAACAGCCAAGTAAATATCGTTAACAATCTGATTTGTCGAACAAAATCACGTTGTTAACGATATTAACGTGATAGTTGCTACAACTCCGAGGACGTTGTTAACGATATTGTTAACGTTATATTTGAATAATTGTTTCATCACAGAAAGTTATGGGATGAGACAATCTATGAATTTTGTGGGAAGCTACCACAACATCTCTGATACTGAAAAGGACTTTTCATCTCACAGTATGTTTTGTTATATCCGTACTGAGAGTTGATAATGTAAATATGCATTTAATACCACAGTTATCTCTTCGGTCCCTTTGACCACGTGCTTCATGTCATGATTCTGGTGCATGGCACTGATTCGTGTGTATAAACTACTGTATTCATACATCGTCATAAGTAATCATTGAAGTTTCGACATTGCGTAAATGAAAATGTTATTTAAATACTATAATTTTCGTGGAGATGGTTGTTTCCAAATACTGCAAAGCAACCAGGGTAAATGTTAGATCAGTTGCTCTATGGTTGGATGTAGTCTGCGCTTCGTGAGTTACAAGAAGGGCATAATATTGAAGTACGTAGGCAATACACTCACAGAACTAGTTTACTAAACCCGCCAAGCAAGTTCATTCGTAACACCAATCCAGTTCGGAGTTTCGATTTGCGAAAGGGATTGTGGGGTAAATGGAATATACACAAACCCCGCTCAGCATTGTTAGGAATTTTTAGACCAAAAAGAACGCTAACATGTTATGCAAGAAACGAATCATCCAAGATACACTCGAGTTTAGGGCTATGTGTTATAGGTACGGTGATATGAATTTTTCTCCACAAATTTTCCGGATATGCGCATGTGCAGTTGAAACTCCGGAGTTCGAACAGGCCTAATACAAATTGCGTGGAATTTAGCGAGATATGCACACTACATGTGCGGGGATATTTGAAGAGTTGGGGTTGCTGGTGAATCGCTGCAGGTCAAAGCATGGAGGTACTATATACGGAGTTGGCGAGGAGGAAATAGTGGCAGGGCAGGCGAAATGGAGGTCGGACGGTCGCCCCTGTAAAACAGCGAAGCTAGGGCACTGGATGGCATCCGTCATATATATTGTGTAGAGCATTCACAAAGTACAGGCAGTGATAAGATTGCATCTTTACAACTACACTAGTAAAAGTATATAGGTAATATAATAAACGCAATTATTGTTCGATCGGGACGAAAACTTTTGTCTCTAGTAATATTACCAGGTGCGTATCCAGGGGGGGGCGTTGGGGGCGCGCGCCCCCCGGGTAAGGAAAAGAGGAGAGAAAAAAAGAGAAGAAAAAAGGGAAAAGGGGGGGGGGAAAGAAAAGGAGGAGAGAAAGGAAGGGAAAAGAAAAAGAAAAAAATAGAGAAAAAGGAGAAAAGGAGGGAGTAGAAGATAGCCAAGACCTCGGGAAGAGAAAGAGGAACAGTCATAGTTAAAGCGCTGATCCCAATTAAATACACAGGGTAGCCAGTGACAGATCAACGATTACGGAGGGGTGTGCGCCTCACCCTATCCCTTACACCGACAACTCCATTTTTGACGTTTCCATTTTTCCTCTCTCACTAATGTATCTATATAAATACTATATATGGTCTATCATAACGCGTGTGTGTGTATGGACGCCTTAACAATTGTGCTATATGGAACCAACTGTGGCTGGTCTTGAACTCGACCGAGTCGTCGGGGAACATGACGCATTTCGGGAAGGGGGCGACCGCCCCCCCCCCCCCGAGCAAATTTTCTTTACGACATCGCTAGTAATTTCAAAATAGACAATGCTTAGATGCAACTTACAAGGCCTGGGAAGTGTCATTTCCAGCGATCTGGGAGGCATTTTCGGCCAAAATTTTTCTTGTACGCTTCGCGCCAACTCATGGTGGCGCTTCGCTTAGATAGTTTGCCTACAGGGTTCGCCCCTCCCTTGGCAATTACTCGCTACACGCCTGTTCGAATTTGTAAAGCAAAGAGCAGATATAACATCATATCAGTGAGCATTGAAATGCATGTTCCACGATGAACAGCCTCAAAAACTGTCTATGTGTGTAGTCAAAGGCGTAGGAGCCAAATTGGATTTGGGGCTGTAACGACTTGCCCGAAAAAAGCCAAAATTTTTCGCGCGCAAAGCGCGCGTTCAACATATCGATGCCAATATCATATAAGAAAGTTGCACAGTATACCGCCGGATGCTTATGTAAACAACGAAATGTCTTATGTTGATGGAGAAAAACCATACAGATCCATTTATGTCAAAACTCTCTTTTACAAAGGTAATGTCGGCCAAGCTTACAACTTTATTTTAATTACCAAGGAGATCATTTTTAAGCTATTCATTGCTATTTATTTTTCTTTCAGTAGGTGCCCGATAAAAATGGGAAAAATTTGGTTGCGGGAAGGGGGGGGGCTGCAGCCCCGCCTCCTACGGGACCTACGCCTATGTGTGTAGTGTTCGGTTTCGATATACCTGATATCGGAAATATCTGCTATTTGTCATTTCCGAAACCAAGTTTTATAATAGCCGTTATAAGAGGTTGCAATATTTCTACACCAATAAATTAACTGTGACTGAATTTTCCAAAATTTCCTCACCAACATTCTTCATCATACTTTCCTCTACTCGTGCAATTTTCACCTGTCTATTAGGGGTTCAAGCAGTTTTCTATATTGGTTGTCCATAGATAGAATTTTCTGCAACATTATGGGTATGTTTTCAAGTGATTTTTATTCACGAGAAATCTGAATTTTCAAATTCTCAACAAATAATCGGCTTAAAACCTTGAAAAGTCGGGCTTTCGGATATTGTGGGCCGTGACGTAGAATCACCTACACAAGCAATCATCCATAGGACATGCAATCAGGTCGAACATGATGTGTGACTGATGACAATCTTCAAAAAGGTTATGGATGCAAAAAAAACTTTTGGGAAATACTTGCTTCTCAGGCAAAAGTGTACATCTGGTTGCTCATTTTCAAGCCCGAGAAGTGCCATTTCCGGTGATCTGGGGGGTATCATAAACCAGAAATTTTCTTGTACGCTCCGCGCCAACCGATGGTGGCGCTCCGCTTAGATAGTAATTCGCGCCCCCCGGGTTAGAAAATCCTGGATACGCGCCTGATTACTGTCACTCGTTTTACTTGATTGCCGACATTCACAACATATCCAGACATCATTTAATGGTTCAAATAAAGTACAGTATTTTATGCTGGCATTTTGTCTCGACACTCGTTTTCCCGACATTCCCGGATTATCTCTACACATTGTTGAAGGAGCTCAATAAAATCAGATTAAAAGTGCAGTATTTTTATGCTGGTACTTTGTCTAGCCAAACATTCACAGCGTATATGCATAGCCTATAACATTTTATAAGTTTTTTACCGTGCAGCCTCCTATATTCGTATGGGCTGTAACGCACATGACATCTGATAGGCTGGCGGTGGGAGATATACGGTGGCTTATAAAATAAGGTTTCTACAATTTTGCGTCTGGTGACTCCGAATGGACTTGGCCGACCTCCAAGACCCCTATTGTGTGTATAGCCACGTACAACAGACTGACCTGTGTTTATCATGCCATAGTGTTAATGTATCAATATGGTGGTTCGGGCCTTTTCTATAGTAACAGCTAGTTCTGCTTATACTAACAAGCAGAACTTTCTAGTGTACTGAAGTCATCGAAACCACAATGCATTTTGCATTCTGGTTTACATTACGCGGTTGAGCAATTTTGAACAGCATGCACCAATAGCAACAACGTAAGTTTAGACAACGACGTATGTTTAGACATCTGTTTTTACCTCCATGGTTTAGACAACGGAATTAAAGACATCAACGTGACTTTGAGCTGTTTTTACCTCCATGGTACAACAACGTGGTAAAACAGCAGAAACAACTTTAGTTTAGACAACAACAAACTTAGTTTAGGTCTGTTATTACCTCCATGGTTTAGACAACGAAATATGTTTTCCCTTTTCGCGTTCCATAATTATGACGGTGTTACGCGTCAAATAAGGTTGAGCCTAGTTGCTTCCAAACCGGGGAAGAGATACTGGGGTTAAAGATCGACCTGCAACTGGTAATTTGAAAGCTACCCAAGATGGAGAGACAGGCCAAGATAACTTAACTCGATCCAGTCGCACTCACTCTCAACCCAAGGACCCCCCCCACCCCCCCCCCCCTTACATATCGAGAGTGTAACCGCGTGATCGTGCACGCGATGTCACGTTTAAGATTCTTACTATATACTCGTGTATATTTCTCCTTTTACAGCTGAAGGTATCAAACACCATCTGTTCCGAGACTAACAAGAGAATGCAGAAACTCCTTAATGAGAAATTAACGATCGCAGTAGAACTCTATGCCGGTAAATATACGTGTAGATATCGTTTATACATCGTTTATATATATATATATATCGTTTTACATCGTTTATATTTTTAGCCGTTAGCTACGTAAAAATAACTTTCCTCATCAGCTTTAGGCGTGGGGGAGGGGGGGGGGTTGAAACAAACGATTGAGCTGTCTATACTTTGTAACCGTTTAGTAAAATGTAATTTGTAGATTCCATGGAGTTGATGAACTGTAATTTTATTTTATGACGTGTTACGGTCAATAGTTTTTCCATATATCGTGTTTTTTCCTATTTTTATGAATATGCATAACAGCTGCTGTTAAATACTACATCGAACCTTGTAAATTGCCCACTCGTTGCAAATGTCCCGAACTGGCTCTACTCAAGAAAGAACGGGGACAAAACTTTGATAATAAGACAGCAGTGAGTAATTGTCTCTTTTTAATAATAATAATAATAATAATAATTATATTGAGGATTTATAAAGCGCAGCTATATCCACTGATAGCGGTGGTCAAGGCGCATCACTATAATACCCTGGTCAACGATAACCTGTCAAACATAGAGACAATCCCTCCACATGGCAACAGCTAAACAGTGCCCAGCTAACAGTTTTATCTCACAGGTCCCCATTTCTACACCTGGATGAAGATAGGACAATGGAGATAAAGTGCCTTGCCCAAGGACACAACGTAATGATATGGCTAGGACTCGAACCTGTAATCCTTAGATCACAAGTCCACTGCCTTAACAACTTGACAATAACGCTCTCTTTTATTTCTTCTTCTTTTGGTTTTTGTTTTGTCTTCTATCTGAAAATAACAGATTATTAACTAATTCCATTGATTTATATGGAACTAATGATGAAACAAAAATGAAACTTATTCGCGTAATTCTGACGTCACAGATCTGCGGTATATATTTACATCAATTAAGATATTGTACTCATGGAAAACTGATTAACACAATGCCCGAACCTGGCGATCTTAGGATCGTATGGTTCTCGAATTATGAAGAGATCAAAATTGTGCTCATTTGGGGTTGATGTTACAAGTTTCCAGTGACGTGTGGTGACTGTTTTGTACAGTGTTGTGAGAAGGCCTCTCTGGCAGGCTGGCCTTATACAAGACTGTGAACTATAGGCAACTAAAATGTGTGTAAACTAATACTTTTGGCCCTTTTGTTTCCCCTCTCCAGCTTGCAATACTGAACAATTTTTGGAACCTCGATAAACATTTGTCTACACTTTGGGGGAAATTTCAAACCGATGAATCGATGGAAGACTTCAAACAACTTAAAAATGTTATCAAAGAACACGCGATTGAATGGTAAGTGGTTTGGTGTCTGATGTCTCTATATATAAACTATATATTCAAAGCGACCGATAAACTGATAGATACGTTAACAGTTTTTGATGCATTTGTAACTTTTTGAAAATAACTTTTTATTTCAAAACTGAACCTTGCAAATAGTATGTCACTGAAATGTGTGTTGTTCACCTTGCACGTAGAGCGCAGGCGCACATATCACCTCAGAAACACCCCATTCCACTCCACTGTCACATAGCCTATTTCACATACGACCCCACTACCATCCCAGCCCACTATCATATCATAATCAAGCACTTTACCATCCCATACCAGTTCATTTCAGCCCCTTCCCCTCTACCCGTCCCCCCCCCCCACCCCAAGGTAACGCCTTTCGCATCCTGATTTGACCTCGTTTAATATTTCATCTCACGTCCATTTTTTCCTAAGTTTGGAGCATTACAAGCGTGTCATCTATCGTCCAAAAATGAAGAGCTTCACGAAAAAACTGATGACGGAAGAGTGGTAAGAAAAATTTCATGATTTCAACTGATCATGCGCAATGTATCTTTGAAACCAGCAAATGTCACTACTGAGTTGCCAGCCGATTCACACAGAGGTTATAGTAACTACTGTAAATCTTAAAACTTTTGTATCACAGTAAATACTGGATTGTGCTGATAAATATGATATATCGGTAGCATGTTTAGGTTGACAGTCAGAACTGAGGATATGTGTAATCCTAACAAATGTATCAAACTGGATTGGTGGAATTACACATATTGGTTGAATTACATAAAATATATTGAATTACATAGTATATATATATATATAGATATAGATATAGATATAGATATAGATATAGATATATATATATATATATATATATATATATATATATATATATATATATATATATATATATATATATATATATATATATTTGCATGGGCCATGGGATATCTAGAAAGCTAAGCTGATGATGAGGGTAACCATCTGAACTGAGTATCCTCTGGTTTTAACTCATAGGTTTCCTGATTCGTCAATAACAGAAGAATTCGGTGACGTCATTAAAACCTTCATATCAGCACTGGATCGTTCATACTTTATGGAATGGCATGATGACGTCAGATTGATGGTACATCAAGTCTATCTTAAGGCTATGCGTAAAAAGTAAGTATACGCAGAAGAAAATGCATGCATATATATATATATATATACATATATATATATATATATATATATATATATATATATATATATAATGCAAACACACTATATTATAGTAATTCGATGCAGCACAGATTTAGAGTGAAACATCGTCTCGACCACCTGACCGCAGTTCTAACAAAACAGCTGTTTAGGGTTGTGAATTGGGTCAGTTTCCGTGATGCAACCATATTGACAGGGTAAAATCAATGAAATCTCCTTCCCTTCCCCCTCACCCCTCCCCTTACCCCTCCCCCGTACTGACAAACAGAATATAACACGTATGCATGGTACGACCTTTGGGAATTCTTAATTCAAACAAGTTACAAAAGATGGCATCATTTTAGATGTTAGCACCAGCCGTTTTAACAATGCACACAAGCAAATCAGCTTTCGGTTAGCAGTAAATATTTTAGAGAAATAACAAGAAGTTTGTTTTGCGCGATTACTTTTCAAATTACTTGTGTGATTAATTTTCATCTTTAAATTAAGTTTGTGTTTTTAAATTATGTGATTTTAATTCCATTATCATCATCCTCAGTTGCAGACTTTTGAAGTGTGAGAGTGATGACGAAAGACAGAAAGTGGCGAAGAGGCTGAACTTGGAAAAGCGAAGTATCGAAAGAATTATTCATGACAGAATCTCGCAGGATGAAGTAAGTTATGAAACGTATTGCAATTTGTTTTATAGATGAGATTTAGATAAGGATATTTATAAGTAAATATAACCTTGTTTTGCTATGGGTCTCGTTCAATCGAGGTAAGGATTCACCTTACACGTATTGAGAGCTACTGTTGATTTTCGCCGTATACTTTTCTTTAAACTTCTCACTAGGTAAAATAGTGACATAGATACAGATCGCGGGGGACGGGAAGGGAGGGGATGGGGTTGTAAAGATGGGTCACGTAGGGCGAGTGGAGGGGGGGGGTTATGGGAGGGTATCGGTGTCTCATGCCTCACTAAATCTTCCCAGTATGTATGTATTTTAGTCGGTAAAGTGGTGTTAGATGACGCATAAAAAGTCTGCCCAACAACTCGGACTTCACTTTCGAATATCTGGTCTCTCGTCTCGCATGTGATTTTTTCTTCCTTCTTAGGTGGGGTACATTGACCTATTGAAGGAAGTTGCTGACGTCATCGAATCTACGGATGAGCTGAGTTGCAAGACCTCTGTTACTGTAAGTAATTTCAACACCTCAGTGCCAGTTACCCCCCCCTCACCGAAGGGAAAATATGCTCCCCTCCCCGCCCCATGGTCCCCACCTCCATCGTCAGTCGGGGAGTAAACCGTTCAGTCGGGGATTTTTTACAGTCAGTCGAGGAAGAATTAGACCAATCGACTCTGGGTCTAGGACGCCCTCACTTTTAAAGTTCATGTCCTTACCTAATTAATACGTTTTGAATGGTGGGTGCAGGCGCCTCTCCACCTGTCCCAGCTTTTAAATGTTGGTCATTGAGATATGATCATTTTCAGGTCATGTAAAGTTGTTTTTTGTTTGTTTATAAATATTTTGCAGGTTTTAAAATTGAAACAGAAAGATATCATCACAAAGAAACAATTGGAGGCGATATTGATAATTCACGGAGGGTTTAGCTCAAATCATAAAAAGGTAAGTTTTTTTTCAGTTTTACCTTTACATCTACACCGTGACCTGGTTACATGTAGGATTTGCAATATCAATGGGTTGCTATCTTTTTTTCTTTGCTTTTAATTCCGAGCATTATTTGTATAAGATGCCCCCCCCCCCCCCCAAATAAAACATAAATCAAAAGAATTGGTATAAAGACATGTGTGCAGACTCTTTGGTGCCTATTACACTTCATAATATGTTAATGGACTAATGACGTATTGGAAAAAATGATTTGTAGATGTACCCTTATTGATTGGTTTATGTTAAAATATGTTTTTCGTCAGATAGCTGGGCGAATGGGGGGGGGGGGGGTCCGTTTCCGTATCGAATACTATACGCAGTAGATACCATCTTTTAGATTGGTGCGGTGGGGGGGGGGGGGTAGTAAGGGTTGCTATAAACTGTCGAGAGTTTGTAGAGTACCCCACCAACCAGTTTGGTTTATCACAAAAGACGGATTTGTCTTTTGCTGCTTCCCAAAGGTATAAACGTCTTGTATGTCAAATCTGAATAGAAACTCTCCTTATATGATACCCAGAAAGTAATGCGGTGACACAGATGGGAATTTTGTTCCTCAATGTCTATAGATGTAAACTCTATTTGAGATTCCATGAAAAGCCAAGTTTATGGATAGAAGCTGAGATATGACGTTCCACTCTCCATAACTTGCAATTGATATACGAAAGATGAGGCCATAATTTTTGTTTTTATCTTCAGCCACACATAATAAATCTTTTTTTGTTGTTGCAAATTTCCATGAATGACACGAATTTCTATTCTTGCTCTCTTTTCATCTGTACTTTTATCTTGTTTTCCCTCAACAGATAATAGGGTCACTTTACAAGGATGACAAGTAGTCGAGGAGACATAAAAAAAATGGAAATAAACCGCCTTCTTCTAAGTACTCGCCTGTTTCTCATGTAAATATCGAAGGACAAATAATGTAAATAAGCATTTTTTTCATGCCTAACAAGCCAAGCCTTAACTATAACTTGCGCCGTAGGAAGGAGAAGTAAGTGTGAATAAAATTCGTGATAAACCAGTTTCAAACAGGTTATTATCCGCATATAATTAGGTAATGTTGTTTTTATAAACGAGGCCGTGTATTATTCGTACCATGTAAAGTAGTTCGTGTGTGTTTTGTTTGCGTGTGCGTGTGTGCGCACGTGTACCTGTTTTGCATTCCCAGGACTTAAAACACAGGAAAACAAAGGTAGTCCTCATACATCATTTCAAAAGAATGCCCATGTCTTCAGAAGAATTCTTTTGTTCAGGTGTATTGTTAAGGTCTGGGTACGTGGATTTGAACAATGGAAGAAGAAAAAACACAATCGGGTACTCAGTGTGAATATGAAACACACCGTGTACGTGTTTTGTGCACGTATGGTTGCGTGGAGGAACAGGTGCATAGACATACATAATTCTAAACGGATCGAATTGTTTAATTTAGAAATTTCAAAAAAAAAAGATTACATAATGGTTCAAAACAGTAAACAAGAACACTCTTTCTTGATTCCCCGACAATTTCGAAAACAGTTTAATTTCTTTGCTATTAATTTCTTATTTATTATTAGTTCTCGGGATAACTTGTGTATTATTAAATTTATTCACGATACCATCGAAAGTATATCTTATAAATTTTGAAAGCTGCGCCAAAGTGTCTATTCTTTCTCCGGGGTTTTCAGTTATTTTAAACGCTGAGTGTCAATGAGGACAGTTTGTACGTACAGCCAGTTTTGTTCGATAAAGTGTTACGTAATGAACAGGGTTTGGAGGGTAGTAACGTTATATCTATTACCTGTCTCTTACACCATGGAGGTAAAACTGTTTTTCCGCCATGCTTATACATACGCACTACAATTTTAATTTTAACCATTCTTGCACTGCGCCACCAATTACCCCCTATTTACTGCCCTCTTTCTCTCGGTTCTACCATTCGTCAGTACATAATATGTAACAATACTCTTAAAGTTCAACTGAGTTTGGTGGGTTTAGTGGCTTTAATAGCTGCATGCCCGTCTCTTTATTTTTTATTTAAATTTTATTATTTTTTATTTTTTATTATTATTTTATTTATTTATTTTGTATTATTATTTTTCGCATTTTTTAGCTGTTGTTGTTATAGCAATGCCAGGTTTAACCTTTCTCCTTGCCAGTAGGAATCACCTCTAGAACCGTGTCATGGCGTAGCACTACCATGCATTCAGTGCTAACGTTCAGTGGTTTGTTGGGAATGTGGTCGTGCAGTGGGTGTGAAAAATGACTGAAATAACAAGACTATGCATTTATGTTGATTGTTGTTAGAGCAATGTCAGGTTTATGATTCTCCTTGCCAATGGAAAGCACCTCTAGAACCGTATCATGGCGTAGCACTATGCAATGCCTTCAAGGCTAACGTTCAGTACGGTTTTGGGGAAGAGGTTGTGCACCAGGTGTGATAAACGGCTGAAATTAAAAGACTATGCATTTACATCCCTACAAGATAAAATACACGGAGAGTTGTATCATTTTCTTTGTTTGATATATCTGACGTTTTCTTCAATCCTAATCTCATATTTATTTTAGAACTAGCTCTAGATGAGCCTGTTCTGATTGTTTTCTGCGATATTTTCAAAAGGAAATTAGTTTCATTATATTCCTATTGGTGCCGTATAATATTCTTTAACTTCTTTTGGAATTGTGTTCACATATTATGACGTTGCAAAATTACAAAAAAAAAAAAAAAAAATCCAAGCCAGTTTATCATTTCATTGTTATGACATTTCTCTTTCCAAGATCAACGTTGAATAGTTTTATTTATAATACTGTGTTACCATAAAAACTGTATGACATTATTTAATGTTTGACTTGTCAGTTCAGTGCAGTTTATTTTCTCTATGTGCTCTCCAAAGGAGGTATAAGAGATACCTAAATGCAATTAAAAATAAGAGATAATACAATAAGGTATACAGATGGCAGTTACATAAAAAATACATAAAAGAAAACAGGACTGCAGAAAATAATGAAAGATCACAGAGATCGAGCAGTACTACAGTAAGTGATGACAAATTTGACAGTACGGTTTCCATTAACTTAGCACAAAACTAATTAAAACGACTGGAAATAACGACTTGAGACTTCGATTAAAAATGGCTATGCATCTTAATCGAAGCTGGGTCTGGTTCTAAAATATGGTTGATTTCAGGTATCAAAATTTCTTTCTTTCTTAAAGGCTGGGCATGCTAAAAGTATGATAAAATGTATCACCCAAGTTTTGTTACTTTTACCTGAATTACATGTATCCGGTCATGAAACACAAATATCCTGATATTTTCCTGAAACGATTGGAATATTAGTAATGCCGCAACGGTATAAGCTTAATTTTCAAGTATACGTCATAGTAAATGGTAAGTGTGATATATAGGTTATAATGCATGAGTGTGTTATTTAATACACGGTATGCAATGATGACGTCATTTTCTTGTAACGGTGCATTTTTAACATAAACGATACTATATATACAACAAGTTACAGAAATAAGTGTGAATTACGCAACTATCGCATAATGCTATAAAATATCGTTATTCCAACATGTGTAAGTATATAGTTTGGACATATAAGATATTGTCCTAAGTTACGATATTTTCTAACATCCTGCACCATTTGCATTTCAATTCTAGCAACATAAGGGTGTACTTTATGAATATGTGGCTTCCAATTCATATGATTATCAACTATCACACCAAGGAATTTAGTAGTGCAAACATTACAAATCAGCTGATTATCAATCTTTATATTTATATCACAGACCGCTTTTTGGTATAGGACAAAAAATCATCAAGTTTGTTTCATCAATGTTTAAAGATAATGCATGAATGTGTTATTTAAAACAAGTATGCAGTGATGACGTCATTTTCTTGTAACCAGGTGCATTTTTAACATAAACGATACTATGTCTAATACAAGATACAGATATTAGTGTGAATTACGCAAATATCGCATAATGCTATGAAATATTATTCTTCCAACATGTGAAAGTTTAGTTTGGACATATTTATACGATACTGTCCTAAATTACGATATTTTCTAACATCCCACCATTTGCCTTAATTGTATTTCATTATCGACGGCATTGGCATTATTGTGGCAATTAAGCGACAAGGCGAGGATGTTATTCTGTCAATTAAAAAAGAAAATGTACATAGGCTATTGTTTTTTGTTTTTTTTTTGTAATGTTAAGTGCAATAAGTAATTAAATATTGCGCTTGAATAATGAAAAAAGAAATCTTGATTTAATAACTTTGTCTATCATTATTTCCTCCTTACTTTTGTTTCTTTACTTGATTATGCAAACGTTGGCATTTATTGAATTTATGGTGTGTTCCGACTCTCCAAACTGTACCTTTTGCGATACGCATATTGAAAGTATAGAACATCTGTTCTGGGAGTGTAGTGTGACATCCACCTTTATTTTAGGGGTTGAGGCTATGTTATTAAAGAAGCAATTCTTCTTCTCCAAGAAGGATATCCTTCTTGGTTTCGGTGTTGATGTAGCTCACCCATACAATTTTCTTATTTTATATATGAAGCATTTCATCTTTCAATGTAAATTGAATAAATGTACTCCTGTTGTAGAGGATTTCTTCTATAAATTTAAGTGTACAATAAGTGTAAAAAAGTACACACAACATCGATATCGTAGTAAAAGTAAGGTTAACTTTTTGCAGCTTAAACAAGCCTTTAGGACATGTGATTCTCTTTTCCATTAATCTCGTTCGATCAATTGTGCTGTTTATTAGAACAACTGTTATTTTGTTATGACGTTTATTTAATCTGAAGCATCTATAGTATGAAAATATGAAGTCTTTTAATTTGACTGAAGTTTTCAATAAATGGATGAAAAAAAAAAAATACAACTATGTGCACAATGCACAATACAAAAAAACAAAAAAAAAAGAATTTATGGTGTTTTGATCTTTATTAATGAATTTATATATATATATATATATATATATATATATATATATATATATGTATATGTATATATATATATATACATATATATATATATATATATATAAATATCTATATCTATATCTATATATCTATATATATATATAAATATATATCTATATATATATATATATATATATATATATATATATATATATATATATATATATATATATATATATATATATATAGATATAGATATATATTCGTTTGAATTTTTCTGAAAATAAAGTCCAACTGTAATATTCATTCAGAGCGCCATCTTTTATTGTTAAATATTAATTGTGTACGCTGGACAGTTCCTTTCTCATTTGCTTCGAAATTTGTTCCTGCAATCAATGCGCTTAAAAGGAATTCATTTAATTCAAATTAATATAAGAAACTATAGCCCCTCCCAATAGCTTTCAACATATTGGAAAAGCTCAACTTAAAGGACATTTATACTTCATCATGCAGAGCCGAGACGTGGAATTTAAAGATCTTTGCAAATCTTATCTTGAAAAAAAAACAGTTTGTGGTTGGCTTGCTTGCAAACTTGAAGACAATACTCAGGCGCGTATCCAGGATTTTCAAACCCGGGGGGCGCGAATTACTATCTAAGCGGAGCGCCACCATCGGTTGGCGCGCAGCGTACAAGAAAATTTCTTGTTTTGAAACCCCCCAGATCACCGGAAACGGCACTTCTCGGGCCTGAAATGACCAACCATATGTACACTTTTGCCTGAGAACCAAGTATTTCCTAATAGTTTTTTTTTTCCATCCATAACCTTTTTGAACCCGGCACACATCATGTTCGACCTGATCGCATCTCCTGTGGGTCTTTGCTTTTGTAGGTGATTCTACGTCCCGGCCCACAATACCCGTCAGCCCCACTTTTCAAGGTTTTAAGCCCCATATTTGTTCCGAATTTGAAAATTCACATTTCTCGTGAATAAACTCACTTCAAAACATACCCATAATGTTGAACAAAATTTCATCTATGGACAACCAATATAGAAAAAAACTTCCTTCAACCCCTAACAGACCGGTCAAAATTGCACGAGTAGAGGGAAGTGTGATGTAGAATGTTGGTCAGAAATTTTCTAAAATTCAGACACAGTTAATTTATTGGTGTAGAAATATTAAAACCTGTTATAACGGCTATTATAAAACTTGGTTGAAGGAAATGAAAAAATAGCAGATATTTCCGAAAGCGAACACTACACACATAGGCGTAGGAGGCGCGGCGGCACTGGCGGAGCTAGGGGTATTGGTCAGGAGTGGAGAGAATGGTCTGAAGGGGCGCTTTCGACACTATCTAAGCGGAGCGCCACCATTGGTTGGCGCGTAGCGTACATAAAATTTTTGAGTAAAGATACTCCCTAGATCGCCGGAAATGACCCTTTCCGGGCCTGGCTAATTTGCAGATAAACGAAGAATAAGGTGTTATCGCCAAATTACACGAACAAAATGTGACAAATGTCAATAAGTATATGAGAGCGCAATAAAAAAGTCAATAATCTAGAATAAGTAAAAAGTGGTAAAGAGCTGAAAAAGGCGCCAGCAGTCCATTTGAGTCCGTCAGGGGGGTATCCGCCCCCTGACCATATGGACGCTCCGCCACTGCGCGGCGGGGGTGCAGGCCCTAATTCGCCATTACTAATGTAAAAGAGAGTTTTGACATAATTGGACCTCCATGCTTTTTATACATCTACATGAGACATGTCGTTGTTTACATTAGCATCCCGCGGTATACTGAGCAATTTTACCGTACGGTACATGATGGCATGCGATGTAATAACCGATGCTTGCTTATATGATATTAACATGAACACGTTTTTCGCGCGCGAAGCGCGCAAAAATTTTTGGTTATTTTTTCAGGCAAGTCGGACAGTTTTGAGGCTTTTCATCCTGGAACGCCATTTTCATGCTCACTGATATGATGTATAACTGCTGTTTGCGTTACAAATTCAGGCGCGTAGCGAGGAATTTGCCAAGGGAGGGGCGAAGCCTGTAGGCAAATTATCTAAGCGTAGCGCCACCATAGGTTGGCGCGAAGCGTACAAGCAAATTTTGGCCGAAAATGTCTCCCGGATCGCTGGAAATGACACTTCCCAGGCCTTGTAAGTTGCCTCTAAGCACTTTCTATTTTGAAATTACTTAGCGATATCATTTAAAACAATGCTGAATGGGGGGGGCGGGCGGTCGCCCACATCCCAAAATGCGTCATGTTCCCCGACGACACGGTCGAGTTCGAGACCAGCCACAGTTGGTTTCATAGCACAATTCTACACACGCGTTATGATAGACCATATATAGTATATATATAGATCATTAGTGAGAGAGGAAAATGGAAACGTCAAAACGTGGAGTTGTCGGTGTAAGGGGTAGGGTGAGTCACACTTTTACGAAATCATTGATCCGTCACTGGCTACCCTTCAGCGCTGTAATGATGTCACTGTTCTTCTTTCTCTTCCCGGTGTCTTCGCGTTTTGCTTTTACTCCCTCTTTTTCTCCTTTTTCTCTCTTTCTTCTTTTTCTTTTCCCTTCCTTCCTCTCCTCCTCCTCTTTTTTCCCCTCTTTTTTCCTTTTTTCTTCTCTTTTTTTCTCTTCTCTTTTTCTTACCCGGGGGGCGCGCGCCCCCAACGCCCCCCCCCTGGATACGCACCTGATACTGATGACCATTGCATAATAATTACGATTAAAAACATCACGGACCTTTTCATCAATATCACAAACAGGCCTGATGAGCCGGTGTCATGGTGGAGGGAGTAAGGGGGAGAGATAGTCCGGTCGACTTGAGGGCTAATATGAGATAACGATTACTATATCTTATTAAGGAAAACTGAAGTATTCCAATAATGGGGGAGGGGTGGGGTTGTGACATAATTGTATCCAAACAGCTCTCGAGTCTCCTGATCACAAATGCTAATGCAATACATCGCAATCTTATCTCTCGAGATATAAGTATACATTAAGATATCTTTCAAAACACATTTTTATATTGTTTTTTTTCTTCTTTTCTAGCCTGGCTCATTTCATCCTCAATTCATCTAACAGAAATATTAGTATATAAGGCATCTCATTAACACATTTGATAATCCCATTGCAAAACCGACTGACATCTCGTCAGTTATTCGTATCGATACATAAACTTCGAATAGAAATAACTTCATCGCCAACCGTTTTACCCATCAAATTCCGAACTAGTACCCTGACTGGGCTATCGCTTCTGTACACTTATGTCATAGCTAATAGAATAACCCATTAAGCCACGGATCCGTGTATGGCAAGCCATTTGGGACAAACATCGCATAATATATCAGCGTATAAATTGAATATATACGCGTATTAATTAGAATATATACGAGTATATATTATAAGCCAATCATAAGGCTTAAATACATCCGCGTATTAATTCGAATATAAACACGTATTAATTCGAATACATATGAGGATTAATTCGAATAAATACACGTATAAATTCGAATATATACACGTATTAAATCATGGTGTTGTCTCAGAGATCAAGTACGTTTTGGCCTGGGAGTACGTCAATAGAGACTATAACATTGCAATATTTCATTTATTGCACTGGCGAGGCTACAATGTGATAACTCTCGAAACTCGTTTGTGAAAGTTATAAGACATAGCCAGTTATTGTCTGATTTAATACGCGTATATATTCGTATTAATACGAGGGCATATTATGCGGTGTTGTCCCATATGGCTTGCCATACTCATGTGCTATCGCTGGTTTACCCTGATGTTATAATTAATGCAATAACCCATTGACTCATTAATCCACGGATCCATGGGCCCACATACCTATCAAATTCCGAACTTATGTAACTACTGACATGACGAACTGAGGCTGATTGTGATATCGCTGGTTTACCCTGATGTTATAATTAATGCAATAACCATTGACAAATTAATCCACGGATCCATGGGCCCACATACCTATCAAATTCCGAACTTATGTAACTACTGAAATGACGAACTGAGGCTGATTGTGATATCGCTGGTTTACCCTGATGTTATTATTAATGCAATAACCCATTGACTCATTAATCCACGGACCCACGTATCCGGGGACCCACATATCCATCTAATTCCGAACTTATGTAACTAGACGTACCGGTACTGAGGCTACCCTGATTGTGTAAAATGCCACAATTCTCATGCATATACTTAATTCAATCAACAACGAAAATGCCTTTTATTCCTCTTAACCAAGTGACCTTCTGCCGATAATATCTCTACAATCACTGATTCTAATTGTATTCTTTTTTGATACTAAATTTAACCAAATGATCCAAGACAAAAGCCTTTATTCAGCAAGGGCAAGATTCTGCTGATTTATATCTTGAGTTTGATCTTTCCTGAAAATTGTCTTTGCTTTTATATAGTTTATCACTCTTCGCTCGAAGAGATCTATATAGGATGATCTGTAAACATGCTAACTAGCAATTTCTCAGGCTATATTTGTTAGATTTTTAGATTTTCCCCCCATTTTTTGGCTTTTGTATTTCCTTTTCTGTACATTCCTGTACAGTTCTTTGAATCCCGGGTTTCAATAGTTTTAAAGTTGATGTATTAAAGCTAATTATTCTTCAAATTTTAAATAAGTACCGCTTTGGAAAGTCGCGATTGTTGGAAAGATTACAATAAAACTAATTGTACACTAAACTCGCATTCAATAGACACAATAATTCAGTTGAGTGTGCAATCTACCATCAAACACGTGACTATATACACACAAACACTCATCAATATATATATATATATATATATATATATATATATAATTGAAAACGTAATGAGTTGGAAAATCCAGAACAGTGAAGAAACTTTCAGCCTCAACCGGGATTCAAACCCGGGCCTCCCGCTTTATATGCGGACACCCTAACCACTAGGGACGCTGATTGTATGTCCAGAGGTTCGAAAACGGTAACGAAGGTCGTAATTCCACTGTAGGCGTTTGTCACCTGTATCAAACAATACTTATTCTGTTTTTGGTGACATATTTGCCTTACTCTATATCAAACATGATACTAACCAACTTGAAGTCATTTGTGATTCCTAAAGCCGGATCTCGAAAGATATACTTTAAACAAACTTTTGTTAATGAAATGAAATATATATATATGATCTTAGCATTATCATTGTGTTTCTTTTAAAAAGATGAGGCCCACGAAAGCTTTCATTAAACCTTTTTGGTTCTTTTACTTTCGTATTGGAATAAGACCTACGTCAATTGCCTCATATGTATGTTTTTGTTCCTTTTGTCGTTATACTTCCCCTAAAGATGAAAGAAATAATAATAATAATAATAATAATAATAATAATAATAAAGTGCAACTAAATGAGAACACAATAAAAAGAATTTACATATATTATAGCTTTGATATCAAATTCTTCAAATTCCTTTCATTCTTGTCCAAATAAGGATGAAGAATTTGCCATCCAAATTCCCTGAAACAATTCTTGAGCCAGACACACACTAAAATAAAAGATAATTGAATAGGGCACTATGAGTGCATGAAGTTGTTCTGAACCGGAGGTTCGTTCGTACCTTTTGTGACGACTTAAAATATAAAAAAAAAGTTATCAAGCTTGAAAATTCCAACTATCCATTTTCAGCATCAATAAAGTATGAAGAGTTGAAACAATAGTTTGTTATAGAAAGCACAAAGACTTATTGTTCGGAAGAACAATGACCGCGATATTTGGTTGTACGTTCATAAATGTCCTTATTTCCACGCCAAAATAATTCATGGCACAGATTGGCACATCAGCATACAGGCAGGGGTAAAATATAGCTGTTGGAAATGAAAATTTATATAAATAGCTGCGAATACTGTTGTGGTTGTTTGTTATAGAAAACGGGACTGCGGTTCAACTTTCTTTTTCTTTTTTTCCCTTTTTAATCAAAATGACAAAATTATTACCAACTGAGCGTTTCCCAAAGGTGTTGCTTCTTGTTCGTAGTAGGTAACAGCCTGGTTTCACTAGATGAACTGTTGGATCAAACCCTCGCGACAGGTTGAAAACGCCGGGGCATTTTTTATATGTGTGTTTTATTTTTTTACTTGCAATTGTACTTGAATTTGTTATCGACATGTATTTTGGTGACTCGTCGACCGGCTGTCGACATGCTAGACCGCTTATAAGAGAATTTCACTATCGTGTTTAACTCATGCAGACTTTTGAAGATCTCATCAAGGGCTGCTGACGGCCATGTCGGATTTAGCTTGTGGGGGGCCCGGGCCAAAATAGTTTGGGGACCCTTTCACAATTAGGCCCACTATCTTAGCGGAGCGCCAGCATAGTTGGTGCGCGTAGCGTGCACGAAAATTTTGGCACTTCCCAGGCCTTGCAAGTTGCATCTAAACATTAATTTATATTTGCAAACACTGAATTTATGGAGTTTGTAGAGTCACGTGTGTGACAAGTTACGCAAATGCCGTAGAATATAGACCATGCATCCTTATAGGCCCTATGCATTAATGGAAAGACAACTTTTGTTCAGTGTGGAGTTTTGAACAAAGGTCCGTATTTTACATGTTGACCATCGACGGACGGACGGAAAGGCATCTTATGCCTCCATTTTCTCGGACACCCAAATGTGGGTGCCCCACATGTGTGGGGCGCCTAAATGTGTGGGCCTAAATGTGTGGGCCTAAATGTGGGCTTGGGCCTGGGCCCCGGTGGGCCCCGCCGTAAATCCGGCACTGGTCATGTCACATGCACTTCGGATATCGAGGGGGTTGGTCGGTTACCGAGGGATCGATAACCGATATTTTGCAAGCTGTTGAAAGACTGGGATTTTCTGACTGGTTCACAAGTAAACGATACTGTAAGTCCGTCGGTTTTCTGCTATGGATTAAAGTCGGATTGGTTTATCGATATCTCCGGGCTCAAAACCGGTTTGCGTGGGTTCAAAGCGAGACGTCACTGAACGAGGAGCTTGTCTCAAGGCGCCCCAGCGCCGCCGATTGGATCACTATATACGCCGATAGCATCTTATACCCCATGCAGTCCGACACCTACTATGGAAAGAATTTGAATTCCAAGTGTTCATTTGTCTTTAAGACTGTTAGGTCACTTGTAAAGGTGTATGATTTTGAGGTAACTAAGGCGATATTCTGTCAATAATTTAACAGTTTACTGAACACTACCACGCACAGATAGTACAAACAAACACAGTGAATCTGGGTTGTCCCGTTTTGCTAAATTTCTAAAGAGGAATGATAATAGTCGACAAAAAAGGCTATTACGCTCAACGACCTAACAAAGAAGGGTCAAAAGATCCGTTAAAATAAATAGAGAGTTATATAACGAATGACGCTTGTGTTTTGACCCAATTCTTTTCACAGAGGCGATCTAGTCTATCGTAATGATTCCTGACCGGTGTGAAAGTTAATTGTTACGTCGTAATTGCTGGTCATTGTGACCTCACTATGGCTTGTCAAGGAGTATGGAACGCCAATGGGACCACAATGTAATTGATGATGGTAATAATATAAATATATACTATGATAATGTCAATGACAGAATGATAACGTATATTTTTCTGGTTATTGTGGATATCATTGTATGACCCTCAGAAATTTGGTAACAACCTCTCCCCCCCCCCCCACCCTCACCTCCTCTTGTTTTAATTGTTACCTATGTGTTGCAAAAACGTCACATTTATATCACGTTCTAATTACATTGGGGAAGATGGGTAAAATTAGTTTCCTCTTTGGATTCCTATAAAACTAATTTACAGAGAATATTGCCTTGCTTGTATATCACAGATTAACTTGCAACAGTAACAGAGTTTCGTCAACTCATTTTCTCCTTTATACGAACCAACGATTGAATTTTTAGTTTACCTAACTTTTGCAAAGACATATTTTCTTACAATAATACGGATCCGACACATTTTATGTCGAGTTTACTTTGTAAAAAACTTCCGTACAAAACACGTAAGCCTTTAGCGTCAGTAAACAATGATAATATGGCAAATGAATGAGATATTATAATAGTAACTTGATAGTGCTTTCAAGGTGGTGTCATTTTTACGTCACAAAAAAACAAACAAAAAACTTGCATTATGCATGGATGGGCTCGTTTTGTGGTGCAATAAAGAAATAAAGTCTTAGCCAAGCAAGTTCAGCCCTGTCTACGGAATGTTAATTAAACGTGTGGTGGTTTGCAGTCAGTTGGTCATGGTTGACTCTTGCCGTCTTGCTTACATGTGTCTTTAAAGTACTACAGACACACACACACATATATATATATATATATATATATATATATATATATATATATATATATATTTATTTATTTATATGTATAATTGAAAACGTAATGAGGGCCTCCGGGCCACCCGCTTAATATGCGGACATGCACCCTAACCACTAGGCTATATGGACGCTAATTGTATGTACAGAGGTTCGAACCGGCAAGGAAGGTCGCCATTCCACTGTAGGCGTTTGTACCTGTATCGAACAATACTAGTTCTGTTTTTGGTGACATATTTGCCTTACTTTAGCGATCAAACATGATTCTAACCAACTCGAAGTCATTTGTGATTCCTAAAGCCGGATCTCGAAAGTGATTCTTTGAAAAGACTTTTGTTAATGAAATGGAGGTAAACGACACAGGACAATTAATATATATAATTGAAAACGTAATGAGTTGGAAAATCCAGAACAGTGAACAACTTCCAGCTTCCACCGGGATTCGAACCCGGGCCTATACACACACACATTTCATAATTACGGTTTGGCTTGGCTCTAAACGTGGTAATTCTGTGTACATTGTCAGATTCAAAAGCACCAGGGGTGCACTCTGTATACAATCACTTCTCGGCCTTTTGGCTACGATCATATGAAACATTATGTTCCCCTATATGGTCAAGTCAACTGAGCCCCGTTGGTCCCCTTTTGGAGGACTTCAAGTATATTAGGGGAACGAACACATTATTATTTTGGCCCCAGGGGCAATAGCTCCCCTTCTCGGCCGATCTACTGGTCGGGTCAGGCTTGGGCCACTCATAGTTTTAATTTAGCCGCATGACGTACGTGGAGAGGGTTTATGAAATGAAAAATTTACGACACATTCACGAAAAGGAGTCAGCTATGATTTAGCAGGCAGATTTTATATGTTGTAAGGGAACCAAAATGGTGCCCTACTTTTATCTGCATACCTCCTTTTGTGCAAATTAAGGTGTTGTTCTATAATCAAGTCACTAGGCCGCGGGTGGCATACTCCTATTAGTATTAGAGTCTATATCAATCCGCTCGGATGTTCTCCTTAAGGAAAAGTGCCAAAATGCAGTAGGAAAACATACTTTTGATATGTTACCAATCATGATCTGGTTTCTTGTGGCTTGCATGTTGAAGAGCATGAATGGAAGTAGCCTACATGTGGTCATTGGGTCAATTGGGGCAATCTTAGACCCCTTTAGGCCTCCCAGGAGCAGCGTACGAAAATTGTTTACTATACTGATAAGTGAAGAGGTTTGTTTTACAAGTGACGAAAACTGCTGGCTCGGATAGCAAAAAAATCTGCATGGTCATGATACGGAAACTTGGTGATGCCATGAAAGACCAACTTGTCAGCTATCCGGTGGTGGGATAGCGTTTAGCTAGTGAGATCACATCACTTTTGTGATTTAGTGTGTAAGCCAATGGGGCTTTTAATGGGCGTATATGCTACCTGCAGGCATCATGCCTTTACTCATATATATGAACAACAAGGAGGTCAAAGCATAAAAGTGGTCCGGTCTTATGACGTCACATTTTCTACCTGCATAATGGATATAATGGATAGTGACGTCACGTCACGTCTGGTTCTCTCTCTCAAGTTGAGTGATTCTGATTGCATGTTTAATATACGTAAACACTGATTCATCGCATTGAAATCACTAAGTTGAAAAAATAAAAAAAATCCTAAAAAAAATCCTATTGTGTTCTTATATTATGTCACGGTTCCAAACACTCGTGGTGACAAATGAAGAATTAAACCTATTTGCTGCTACCAAATACCGGAACCGTTAGGAACTAGTGTTGATGCTGTTACGTAGCATGGTGTGCACGGAGAGTGCATGGTATTAACACTAGGAAGTTGTCCAAACGCGTGGCTGGTCGAATGCCAAGCCAGTATTATTCAAAGCGTTTTACACACTAGCTGTTCCCTGCAGCTGTTATTGGACGGTTCTGTAATATGTGACACTTATGCAACTGTAAAGTATTCAGCTGCAAGGGCGTAGGAACCGGGTAGCTGGGGGCGCCAGCCCCCCCCCCCAGTGAAAAATGTGGAGGGGCGGAAGTATCATTCCGCCCCCCCCCCCGGTTCGCAAGTCAGAAAACCCCTTTTTCATTTCCAAATGAGAAAAAAAATCTCATTTGGAGCACCAAATTGCATCTAAGGCCAGGTGAAAATACAAAATTAAGTTTACAAAATGGAGTGGATGTTGAAGTGTGCTATATTGCACCAAATTGCATCTGAGGCCACCTGGAAATGCAAAAAAATTCCAAAGGAAACCCCTCCCCCAGGCTGGTCATCAGTCTTCAGCCCCCCCCCCCCACTCAAAAGTACATTCCTACGCCACTGTTCAGCTGAGTAACTTGTTGAAAGAACGGAAATTAAACCACTGGCATAATGGAAAGTGTTATAGTGGCCTTTATGTAACCGCCGTACCCGAATTGGTTTGATCTTGTATAGCAAAACGTACACTTATCGTAATTAACATGCATTTCTTCCCATTATACCTTTCAATCTGTTACCGTTTGGTCCAGCCTCTAAAGGAGGCGGGGGGAATTGGCGGTGAGGGAGGCAGTGGGGGGGGGGCCTTCATATTGAAACGTCTCATTCTCTATTTCGTACTTTCTGGCCAGCCCTTAAGTACAGGGTTCACGGTGTGATTTCTGTTGAAATCGACTCTATCCTGCGATCACATGCATTTGAACAGCCGGAGAACTGTAAACGGTCGCATATCGAAGTTTGTCAAACGAATGCGGTTACCATGGAGGTGAACAATAGATTCAAACACCAAATATATAACAAATATGCTATTATAGGTAGCCTACTACATATTATAATCGGTGTAAGTATAAGGGAGTCCTGTTAAACTTTGGCATATTTACGATAAAAACTGAACACCAATCCTCCAGGCCTCCTCTTTACAAATTCACAAGTGGCGCAACCTGATGCAGCCTTTACCCTCTAGTCGGTTGCATATATATATATATATATATATATATATATATATATATATATATATATATATATATATATATATATATATATATATATATATATATATATATATATATATATATATATATATATATATATCAGGGTTCTGCCCAGGGTGGATTGAGTGCCGGCAGGACTATCTAAGCGGAGCGCCACCATCGGTTGGCGCGGAGCGTACAAGAAAATTTTGGGTTTTGGAAACGGCCCTTCCCGAGTATTCTGAGCCACATGTAGACAGCTTTGAAATGAGATCTCATGTCTGGAATTTTTCATAATTAATGAAAAAAGTTAGAACAAATATCTGGAGCACCAGAGTACAGACCAGCCGGTGGTGCCTATTAAATAAATCATTCAGGCTGAGATGATAATTTTAGATGGACAGTGAGTGAGAGTCCACTCCCAAATAAAGACGAATCATAATGAATTATGTATTCTCTCTCATTTATTCAACATCGGGCCAATAAAATCGGTCCATCGAAAGAGAGTAAACTAGTGAATAACTCCGATCAACTCCGCGATATCATGCAGTGAACCTTCGAGCAGCGTTTATTACTGCAGTGTTTAAACCTACCCAACTACCACGGTACATGTGCTGCGAATTTCCCAGGTACCTTGCCAAACAACTGTGAGCTCATCCCCTGTCTAAAACCAGTTTGTTAACATTTTTTGGCACGTTGCCAGGGAACTTTTCATGGAGTAAACTTTTTTTCGTTCTATCTAGAATTAATTAGGTCAGTCAGTAAAGGATCGGTAAAGTTATGCGAAATGATATCTTAGACGTTCAAGAAAAGTAGGTAAAATATTCCCGTTACATTTACTGTAGGTAAGTAAAACACACCTCAAGCCAACTGACTCCTCCGCATGCACACCCCATGAAACACAAGGCACAGTCCATACCATACACGCATAGCACGATATCAAGGCCCCTTGCTATGGCCATCTTTATGAAATTTACCCTTGTAATCACATGTTTTAGGCCACTTGGCATGATTAACTCAATGCTCAATATTGTTTCCATGTTCTTGTAGAAAACGTAAACTCCGCAAAATACAATTAGTTGTGATTTTGTAGTTAATAAAGTGCCGGTCGGAAAAGTCACTCAGGCAGATTGTGGCGGTCGGTAATTCAGCGTGCTGGTCGGGCAGCGGCAGAACCATGATATATATATATATATATATATATATATATATATATATATATATATATATATATATATATGTGTGTGTGTGTATGCGTGTGTGTGTGTGTGTGTATACAATATATATATATAACTAAGTGCATCGCCTGTTGTTATAAATTACTATTACTAAAAAACTACTATTTAATGAAAAAAGATGAAGAAATACGAAACGGGTTTAAAGCATCCCGGATTCTTGACCAAGAAAAACCGGTCTATTGTAGGTTGATGCATGCAGGAACATAATTTCTGATATTGCATGACAAATAAACCTTTCTTTCTGAGAAATGGACTGTTCGTGTAACGTCATTTACACTGATCTATATCACACGACTACATAAATAAACAAATAAATAAATAATCAGCAGTTATGTCTTACGACGTTTAAGCGACCACAAATGTGGGAGAAACCCACAAGGGCTAATGGATTACAACATACACGTCAGGTGGCATCCAATTTAAACATTTTAACTCAAATTTGGAATCTTTTCAATTTAGAAAGTCATCATTTTCAGATGGGAAAACCGTAGATTACTCTTGGATGAAAACCCCACCTTACTATGACCCGGATGGGTATCGAAGCCGGAACCTCCCGATTGCTAAGCCTCATTGCTTCAATTGCCACCGCCTTGATCCACTCAGGCAAAGGACCGGTGTAAAACGTGTAAGGTCACTTCCGCCCAGGAAGGCTGAAGAGAAGAATTTGTAGGGGATTGTTAAGATTGGTTAAGATTGCAAAACACGTGTAAACCGCTCAAGAGTTATTACTTGAATTCCAAGGGTTTGTAAAATAACTTAACAATATCCGCTCTGGAATCGGAATCTGATTTTTTCCCACTATTTACCATACTTTTCAAAATATATCATGTTCGCAGTAAAGTTTTAGTACAAATAAATTTGTATAAGAGAGTGTGGGGAGGCAGGCGCGGCGGAACGGAAAAATTATTGGGGGGGCTAATGTGTGCATGGATACTATCTAAGCGGAGCGCCACCATCGGTTGGCGCGGAGCGTACAAGAAAATTTGGGTTTTTTTCAAATCCCCAGATGGCCGGAAACGGCACTTGCCGAGTGTTTTATGCTGCGAATACCTAGCCCTAAAATATGGGTCTCACGCCTGCAATTTCTCATATTGCACGTAAAAGTCTGTAAAAACATTGTAATTTGTATATTCGATGGTGTTTTAAGAGAGTAGCAATTACTCGTAGTGTATTCGCAAAGACGTTTTTGAGTGTAGTAAGGGCAGTGGCGGAGCTAGGGGTATTGGTCAGGGGGGCAAGAATGGTCTGTAGGGGCGCTTTCGACACTATCTAAGCGGAGCGCCACCACAGGTTGGCACGGAGCGTACAGAAATTTTTTGAATAAAGATACTCCCTAGATTGCAGGTAATGACCCCAAGGGCGGCGGAAGCACTTTTAATCTGGGGGGGGGGGGGCACCGACATCGAAGGGCACTTTGCAGAAATTCGATGGGAATGATACAGCCTTATATTTAGTACCCTTTATAACTCTTATTGTATTATCTTATTTGCGTATACACATCACTCCATCAACGCTCCCCCCCCCACCCTCAAGGAAAATATGCATATTAGCACTGCAATATCCAATGCGCAAATTGGGAAACAAGGAACAAGTTTTGTTTTGAGTAAAAACGAGGTGAAATCATGCTAGTTGCTAATGTAGGAATCTTCCGAATAAGAGTTTATTTCTTGATAATATCTTAACAATTTTTTTCCATTCGAAATAGCTTTGAGTTTGACCCACAGAAATTCATTAGAAGTCAGGGGCGTAGCCAGGATTTGAAAGTTGTATACACGACTATCTGAGCGGAGCGCCACCATCGGTTGGCGCGGAGCGTACAAGAAAATTTTTGGTTTTACAAACCCCTCAGATGGCCGGAAACGGCCCTTCCCGAGTGTTCATTCTGGTTCCCTGGCCTCTTGCTAACTTGAGACACCTCAATTTTTATGTAGAAAAAGGGCACATTTTTAACCTGAGGAAAAGTGGGGGGCACGTGCCCCTGTGCCTCCCCGGTTCCCCCGCCCTTAAATGACCCTTTCCGGGCCCTGCTAATTTGCAGATAAACGGAGAATAAATAGGTGTCGTCGCCATTGTGTCGGAAAATTACACCAACAGAATATGACAAATGTCAATAGGTATATGAGAGCGCAATAAAATAGTCAATAATCGCGAATAAGTGAAAAGTAGTGAAAAGCTGAAAAGGGCGCCAGCAGTCCATTTGAGTCCGTCAGGGGGGGGGGGGCATCCGCCCTGACTGTATATATGAACGCTCCGCCACTAAGAAAGGGGATGTTGGAGAACTGGCTGAAATGAGGCAAGTCATTGGCCTAAGACGAAGTTGTGTTACGCTTACCGGTACTCACACTCACTGCTTCCACTTTTCACGGGGCGTGAAGACGCGGTTGGGGTGACAATGTGGTCTGTAGCCAGGGGACGGGCCGAGGGTCCCCCAGCAATTACTAAAATTATTACACCTATATAATATACGTGTGCATTGGACAGATCGACAAGTATGCATTGAAAAATGGGCAGATACACGTTTCGGAGCCTTGGTAAATATTGGGGGGGCTTATCATGCATTTGCCCCCTCAACTTTTTCATTGGGGGGGCTGAGCCCCCCCAAGCCCCCCCGGTTCCGCCGCCACTGTGGGGAGGGGGTTGGGGGAAGGGGGTAGGGGCACTGGGACCTACCTCCTTTACCACCCCCTCCTTCAATATGATGCTACAAACAAACACGATCTTAAAGTAGTTTTAATACCCTAGCTTCCTGGGATAGCAGTTTACAAGCCGGTCAATGGACAGGACGTTAACCGTCAACGGTTGGTTGTCACGTTCTTATCTTGTAACCAAGGACACGTTTGTAAAGGTGTGGAAATACTGGGAGTGAAATGGAAGTAAATAATAGATAGAATAACTAATGTAATATAGAACGCGAATAGGAGATTTCGGCCCATTGCGCGTTATATATTGTTATCAAGCTATATAGACGAACTAACTTAACAATTATATTTGGTTTTATATGGTATACAATCATATGTCATATTATAAAGTCATCGAAGAAAATTGAGCGATATTTGATAAGTATCCCAGTTTTGCTGTGTGCCCTTCAAAGAGAGTTAAATTCCATTTATCGATGTACAAAAGGCTCATATTACGATGGAACACAATCATCTTCAACTTATATAACGATACAGCTAGTGAAATGGTATTAAAGCCAAAGTAACGGGTTATACTACACAGCAAAAAAAAAACCCCTTCCCACTTTGATTTCTATTTATCTATATATATTTATAAGTTCTGTGTAACTGATACCTTTTTTGAATCCTGACAAAATGAGTAAAAATACTAGACTGATAGTAGAACAGGGTACCCTTCTTCTACCCCCCCCCCCTCCACCCTCCTACTGACGTATGAATCGGTCCATTATATATATATATATATATATATATATATATATATATATATATATATATATATATATATATATATATATATATATATATATATATATATAGAGTCAAGGTTAGATCGGCAGGCCGAATTATCCAGTTGGTATAAAAGATATATGAGATGTTGCTATTGTAATAAATGACAATGGTATAAATACGAATACAAAAGGTATACTGACTTGCTAATTAGTCATTGCGATTGACCATACAATTGCCAGGTACAGGCTTTGTCCGAATAACTGTACCTTAAAGCACGCAGCTGGTTCCGTTTAATTCCGTGGTTCATTTAAAATCTTATTACGGTGTACACCAGATGTTGAATACCTTTAACTATGGTATAGTTTAACGAAGAATTTGCTCTTGTATCCCATTCCCCGTCACCCATATATATATATATATATATATATATATATATATATATATATATATATATATATATATATATGTATATATATATATATTAGTGTTTACACGGGTCCAAAAATCGGGAACCGGGTACCCGAGAGCCGTTACCCGTCGGGTATCCGGGTACCCGAGAAAAAATTGTTTGCACTCGTGTATCACGATTTTCAAAAAATTACATATTGGATGCTATAATAAATGAATTATATTCTCTACTGACAATGTTTTCATGTACAAACACGTACATGTAAGATAAGGTATAAAACCTTCCTCAATAATTCTAGTTGCCTTTGTTTCTTTCATTAACTTGTTAATAACTTCATATAATTAACATCACTAACATCGCACTGCCGCCGCTGCTAATGCTTGCTCTCCACCTCTATCAGACCATACAAATATCCAATTTAGCTCTTAAACAGTTGTTACTACTACTGTCTATTATGCAGGCCCAGGGTTCGCATTAGCCGCGAGATCGCGCGATTCGCGCAATTTGATCGCATTTGGTGTAAACGATTAGTAAAAAGCCACTTGCGATGATAATTTTTTAGTTAATCCGTCTATAATCCATAAACATCTCGTAAAATTCCTTGTCAGCCTTTCCTTTTATGAAATAAACGAACGAATATATAATTATTTCTTCCACATGGTAGCCTAGCAACACACTAAGTCAATGGGAAATCTGCCTAACCGTCGGTTTGCAATAAAAAAAATTAAAAAAAAACACTTCGCGTAGGATTCGGGTAATAAATTAGGAACCGGGTAGTATCGCGTCGGGCGGGTACCCGGGTACCCGGATAACCCGTGCAAACACTAATATATATATATATATATATATATATATATATATATATATATATATATATATATATAATATATATATATCCTAGCATGTTGCCATGGCCAGTTGAATAAACAACGATTATTACTAGTGTTATTGCTATAGTTGCTATATCTACTGATCAATATACGATTGTAGTAAAGTCATTAAGGCACGGTATAGAAAGGTTAAGCATAAACACAGATATCAACTCAAGTGTTCACTTTGCACGAGCTTTGAAAAATTGATATGCACTTTTAGCAATATATATTTGTAATTTAATAAAGAAAGTTAAAAACAAAACGTCTGTATATCTGCTTATCCTTACTTTTAAAGTGAAATATAGTCGAACCATAATTGTTTTTATTACGATATTGACATACAGACATATGGTAAACGATTTAGGCAGTGTTAATGCATTGTCACTAGTTTAATTAATATACTGAGTGCAGGACGGAGGAAGTTATCACTGTAATAAAGTGGTCATAAAGTTAAGCGCTGTTATGTGGTTACACCCATGCAGTTCTAGTCAGTCAGTCAGTGAGGTATACCCAGCACAAAATGATGCCGTTCTCATGCTGCATCCTAACGTTTTTGACAGGTTTCCTACAGACATGAGGATGATTATGGTGGTGGTGGTGATGATGATGATGATGTTGATGATGGTGGTGGTGGTGATGATGATAAAGATGATGGTGGTGATGATGATGTTGGTGGTGGTGGTGATGATGATGATGATAATGATGGTGGTGGTGATGATGATGATGATGATGATGATGATGATGATGATGATGATGATGATGATGATGATGATGATGATGATGATGCTGCTGCTGCTGCTGCTGCTGCTGCTGCTGCTGCTGCTGCTGCTGCTGCTGCTGCTGCTGATGATGATGATGATGATGATGATGATGATGATGATGATGATGATGATGATGATGATGATGATGATGATGATGATGATGATGATGATGATGATGATGATGATGATGATGATGATGATGATGATGATGATGATGATGATGATGATGATGAGACCTGGACCTTCTCCCAGTCCCGACGAGAGGCAGCCTGCAGGGGTCAGGGGCTACAAGCCCATTCCCCATGGTCAATTTACGAAACAAGTGGAAATATGGTATAAAGAATAATGTTCCCCGGCAATTTTCATAATATATATATCCGAAGGAAATATGGAGATTTTGAAAGGGGTCAGGGGTAATAAAATTGTCACGAGGGCCAAGGCTGTTCTCTCGAGGCCACTGGTATACCTCGATCATTTAACTCTGCATCTTCAAAATATAATATATATCATATATATATATATCATATATATATATATATATATATATATATATTTATATATATATATATATACATATATATATATATATCTATATACACACACACACATATATATATATATATATATATATATATATATATATATATATATATATATATATATATATATATATATATATATATATATATATATATAGTGTAGTCATGCACAGATGAATGTGTAACGTAATTATTCAGTATTTGAACTTACTGATACACAGAGAGATACACACACACAGGAAATTCCATTCTTTCATGTCAAAACTGAACTTTCTTTCAATAAATTGCTGAATCACCGAGCGTGAGCGTATAGTGAGACAACTAGTTGACTGTGGTCGCAATTTTTGGTTCAAAACGTTCCACGAATCGTAAGCCGGTCCTCCCATTACACAATATACCAGTTGTTCTTTCAAAAAGAAAAAAAAAGAAGAAAAAAAGGGAACGTGTACCGCTTTCTAGGACGTAATAAATGCGACATCATGATGAAATTAATCGTGATTTAATCTCACCATTTGAGGCATTTAATTAACTCGAACTTAAGAATCAATGCCTATATGGTTTTAATTGCTGCAAAAGTATTCTTGGTATGCACACAGTGTCAATTTAACAAGGACCAAATGTCGTCACGCGGGTATACCTGTTAACACCTGGTAGTTATAGAATAACTCTTTACACCCACATTTCTTTAGTTTAGACCTACCCATAAGTCGAAGGAATCTGTCTTTCTAAACCAACAATGAGGCCTGTAGACTTTGCTGATCGAATTTTGGGTGTCATCAAGCGATATTTCTCTTATGATTCTACTTTAAATGCCACTTACCTACAGAAATTAACCCAATAGACCGTGGAACAGAGTCCAAAATAGTTTCAATTCGTCGTTAAACCGGCAAACCTTAGGATTTCCAAAGAATGCCACTAATTTTTTTTATTGTTTTTTTTTTTTACAAAGCAAAACAGTTTTTAAAAGAACACTTTACGGAATGTTACCATTTTCTATAAGTTGCATAACTTGCATTTTCGCGGTACAGAAATTATAACCAAAATTATTTTAATCTACTTTTAGGGGAGCACACTTCGTTCTGCTTAACTAATTAAAAGCTATTACGTAAACGGTGGCCAATCGCAGTCGAAAATACAGGTCTTTCGAAATTACCCCTGTCACCTGACAATGAGAAAACATGGCGTAAACTATATAGCGTTGTGATAACCTTTCAAAAATGCAAGAAATTAGAATATTTTTATTCACGTATCAGAAATGTTGTCAGGGGCAGTGACTGAATTCATTAACACCTACAAGTTATAACATGTGACCGTATATGTAGTACACGGACGGGCTGATGTATACAAGACAGAGGACTTCGTCAGGGGCGGGGAAAGAGGGGTTCCATCATAGGGTGGGGGGGGGGGTAAGGGTCACATACTTTGAGGTACAGTGTGACATGTGTCTTTGTTTTGACGAGGCAAACCGCAAATGTACCTTATAGCTGTACGATAAAACTGATCCTATGTCTATTCCATTACACAAAATGTAGTTTTTGGATGTTGTTTACCCCCCCCCCCCCCCAACAACAACATTTTTTTTTACAACCTTGAAATTGTTGATGATACGTGACATGCTTTGTAAACACACCCTTTTTTCTGCTTCACTTTGTGACAATTTTCGGACAAAATAACAGGTTTTGGCTGGTTTTGACTAGTTCTATTTTTATTCCTTTTATAGCACTGGCTGATATATACAGGCATAGCACAGCTAATACGTCACAAATTACAGAAGCGTGCAATGAATTTGAGTAACCAAGTATGCATTGTGATTAATTTGCACGTCACCTTGAATGTATATATGCTATTATTACAATATTTGACAGGATTGTAAAGACTATTCCATTTCACCAGTAGGGTTGTAACTATTGTTTTCTCTAAACTATTATTACGTCTGTATTATGCGCGCGGTGAGCAGTTCACTTGTTTCATTTTGTAAGGACAGACATCCGTTCAACAAGACAGACGAACGAACAGAGCGACCAACTATTTCGTGTTCGAGAAACTTGCGAGAAGAAGTGATTAATTAATATTAATCCTGATTTGAACTTAGAGCGATATTGGAGGGCGAGATCTTTACAACAAGAAACTGTACAAAAACAATATTCTAAATTAGATAAACTTTGACAAGTGAACGGAGAAAACATCACGCCGTTGAGAGACCCTTTTCCTTTAACAAAATTCCGAGGTTTCAAAATCTCGTCGGCATGGGTAAGTCAACCGTTTCATTTATCTCTTTTTCTTATCAATTTTGTATTAAAACTTCATTCAATTACAAAAGATTATAATTTCCTGAAATTTATTTGTGAAATAAATAATATAAATGTATACTTTTGAAGGGGAAACAAAAATCGCTGCAGTGACGAAGATAGTCGTATATGGAAAACATTGTAATCATTGAAGACAGGAAGAAGGGAGAAAATGAATGAGCTATGCAGTTTACTTTTTAATTACTCTTAAGTACGCTGGGGGTGGGGGTCACATCAGAAAGGTCGTTATTGTGTTAATAAATAAATATATATATATTTCATCAAAAAAATGTTAATTTTGATAGCAAAAGATGTTACTAACGTAAGAAACAGATTCTAAAAGTCAGTTGAATACATCTGGTGACGTCTGGGGCTTGTCAGTTCCGGACAAATTGACTGAACAATATACTCTAGCAGTGATTCTCAGAAATGAGATTTGAATCGATTATGCTTGTGATATTAAGATACCTTCCTGACATGTTATTAAACTAAATTATCGTAACCATGGTAGCATACTCTGTTATAGTTGCTATTTTCGTCGTTAAGAAACAAAGTATAGGTGTAAAACATAATCACGGGCAATGCGGAAGTCAATTCGAAAATGTCAACGATTAAGATCAAAATTTTCTTATGTTGAGAGGAACTTTAATTGGCCATATGATATGATATGCTATGATATGATATGATATGATATGATATGATTTGATATGATATGATATGATATGATATGATATGATATGATATGATATGATATGATATGATATGATATGATATGATATGATGTGATGTGATGTGATGTGATGTGATGTGATGTGATGTGATGTGATGTGATGTGATATGATATGATATGACATGATATGATATGATATGATTTGATATATAAATCAACATTAATTAAATCAACGCACACATTAACATATTTAAGAACTTTGATCCTTGTTATATGTGGAACATTTAGAGAAGGTGGGTTTGATACTTGGGTGTGGGGTAAGAGGGGGGTTCAATGAAAGTAAAATTTGATAGTTAAATTATTACCCCACCCTTCTTCCTTATAGCAAGATAAATGTGAAATTACGATCGTAATATTTCTCACGCATTACGCAACACTGAAGAATTGAAAACCCTTCAGCCTCTTTGGTCAAAGGGAAATTGACTGGGTCGTGTATAATAGGGATATATTGCTTCAATAAAGATTTTGTTTAGAGTCAAGGTTAGATCGGCAGGCCAAATTATCCAGTTGGTATAAAAGATATATGCGATGTTGCCATTGTTATAAATGACAAGGGTATAAATACGAAGACAAAAGGTAACTGACTTGCTAATTAGTCTTTGCGATTGACCATACAATTGCCAGGTGCAGGCTTTGTCCGAATAACTGTACCTTAAAGCACGCAGCTGGTTCCGTTTAATTCCGTGGTTCATTTAAAATCTTATTACGGTGTACACCAGCAGTGGCGGAGCTAGGGGTATTGGTCAGAGGGGGCGAGAATGGTCTGTAGGGGCGCTTTCGACACTATCTAAGCGGAGCGCCACCACAGGTTGGCGCGGAGCGTACATAATTATTTTGAGTAAAGATACTCCCTAGATCGCCGGAAATGACCCTTTCCGGGCCTTGCTAATTTGCAGATAAACGAAGAATAAATAGCCGTTAGAGCTTTCTTCAGAAAATTACACCAACAAAATGTGACAAATGTCAATAGGTAGATGAGAGCGCAGTAAAAATGTCAATAATCGCGTATAAGTAAAAAGTGGTAAAAAGCTGAAAAGGGCGCCAGCAGTCCATTTGAGTCCGTCAGGGGGGGGGGGATGGGGCATCCGCCCCCCTGACTGTATGGACGCTCCGCCACTGTACACCAGATGTTGAATACCTTTAACTATATGGTAGTTTAACGAAGAATTTGCTCTTGTATCCCATTCCCCGTCACCCATATATATATATATATATATATATATATATATACATATGCATAAATTCTGCATATATATATTCCATATATATATATATATATATATATATAATATATATATTTATATATATTTATAGAACGTGTAGCGGAACAATCAATATAATAGGTCTAATACGTACTATCATCGAAAGCTCTTTAGCAGTAAGCCTACTGCAGTTAAGAACCTATTTACTGTATTACCTTTATATTCACATAATAAACGTAACGTTGCTGTTACTGTTTTACGAAAAACCTGACTTGTGAAAAGCATTTAGTTGCTATGGTAACAAATTCATACTTTGCTGTTGCAACGCTAAATGCAACTCTATGCAATATGCATGCGTATGGATGAAAAAGAAGTCCGTGAAACAGATCTTGATAACAAAAATATTGTCCTTTTTTTTGTTCACTCCAAACGAGATCGGTATCTTATCTTAACACAAAGCTCTTGTTTTTTAAAGTTTGTTATCACTTTCAAAAGCAATCACGTTCTAGCTAAACTACTGGCCTTTTTGCCGTGAATAATTGCTTAACTCTGATTGTGCTTAATTAGCCTATAGTCACAACTTGAATAGCCTATAATAGATTCGAAGTATGTGGAACTTCTCAACTTTCGGAAATTTACTGCAGTAATGTAGCCTATACACACTGATATGCCGGCGCCCACCAACACACTCACGCATGACGGTACCACCAATCTCAAATGACGGATCCCGGAACTGCCATGTAATCTTTTATCTTGATAACCTTAGATATTATGGGGTGAAATATCAGTAACTTCAATTTCGTTTGCAAATGTTATGTTGTTTCAAAGAACCTATCAGAAATCTTTAGACAAAGGAATCAATGACTGTTAAGTTCAGACCTTGCTAAAGATATCTAGCCATGGGTTGCGCATACACCCCCCCCCCCTCCCCCGCTCCCTCCCCCATTGGAAGTGCATGCATAATTCATGTTGAAGATAGATAGTGTAGTCTGCTGCTATAGGTTCGAGAAAAAGTGAATCTCTCAAATTTAAGTCAATAGGTACAAACGTTATAGTTTGCGAACCCATCACCTTGGAAACCGTTGCACCTTAAAAAACAGAAAAGGAAAAAAAACAATTTAATCTGCTACACCCCTGCAAAACTTTTCAAATGCGTCGGAACACCAATACAGCGACAATATTTTTAAATCTCTTTTCGTGTTCTGTAACGGTTCTATCTATATGGTGTTTACTTAAATAGTTATAGCTGTACTAAATTTATAACTTTCACGCCAACGTTACAATTATTTTCAGGTAAAACGTGACAAATCTAATTATTGCTCCACGGGCGTGACCCTCTCAATTCTGAAAACAAAATCAAACAGAATACAGATATGTCCTACATATACTATTATTTTTCTTCCCCCTTTTCTTTCTTTTTCTCTCTTTATAAAGTTGTATACGACAACCGCCCACAAGAAAAAGAAAAAAAAAATTGGTATTCATAAAAGCTCTTTCATCGAATTGTTTAAATTTTTACAATTTTAACATTCTTTAATCAGTTCAGAGAATGGATTGCGTAGCACCCATTTGGCGGCCTGTTGGTTTACGCCTGGTGGTGTGTCTAACAAATAGAATAGCACGAGGTATAACTATTGTCTACGATAGAAACACATTTCTAAAGAAATACGTCCCAATTTAAAATTAACCCTGGATATTCCCTCCTAAAGTGTTAACCTTTATTTTCTGCCTGTATTTTAAGCTAAATTGTCTTGTCAAAATCTCTATAGAGTAAGGCAAAATATGTCACCAAAACAGAACTATAGATCGTTCGATACAGGTGGCAAAAGCCTACCGTGGAATGACGACCTTCCAAACCTCTCGACATACCATCAGTGTTCATGACCTCATTTTTTATTTTATATTATAAAAATATATATGTATATGTATAATTGAAATTTTAGTGAGTTGGAAAATCCAGATCAGTGAAAAAACTTCCAGCCTCCACCGGGATTCGAACCCGGGCCTCCCGCCTTATATGCGGACACCCTTACCAATAGGCTATGGACGATGATTGTATGTCCAGAGAGGTTCGAAACCGGTAAGGAAGGTCGTAATTCCACTGTTATATATACTACATATGATCTCTTTTGAAGGAACGATTTTACTAGGGACAGTGGTATCAGTCGCAGTGATGAAAATTACTTACAATAGTAGCGCATAACGACAAACCGAAATAAAGCCACAAACCCACTGTGATTCCTCCTGCACCATGCATATGGGTCTGTGTGCTACTCTACAGACTTAACGTATATACTTTGGGTGTTACTGACATGTGGACGTAAAGTGACTTCATACAAAAGAACTCGTCCATTGTGGTGACGATACCCATGAGGATTGCTTAAGCCCCCACAGGAAACTTTCTTTAAACCTTCGAGGAGGATGGAGTCTGGTTCAGTTCTCCGACGACCATTGTCAAATGAAGCATATGACGTCACTTGCATATTAAGTAGTTTTGAAACTGTTGATACCGATAATGACGACCGTTAAAGATTTATTAGACGCGTCGTCAAGCCGTCTTCATTAACGTTAATGTTTCAGACATAAGTAGAATGAACAACATTTCTGTACGGTCCAAATAATAACCTTAGATATGAACTTTGAACCCTATATAATTATACCCTAACGCATAGACCTTAGATGAAAATCTCGTCTAGTATACCAATGGCACGCTTCGGTAGACGATTGAATTTTATTCTTTCTGTTTCCATGAAAACAGAAGGTTAGCCTTTATCACATCATTATTGCAGACACGCGTATTCTATGAAGAGGGTACAGTTATTGAATCTTTCTTTATCAGTTTCATTGAAAATCTACCGACACTAATAGCAAATTGTACTCCATAATCAGGCGCGTATCCAGGATTTTCTAACCCGGGGGGCGCGAATTACCATCTAAGCGGAGCGCCACCATCGGTTGGCGCGGAGCGTACAAGAAAATTTCTGGTTTTGATACCCCCAGATCACCGGAAATGGCACTTCTCGGGCTTGAAAATGAGCAACCAGATGTAGACTTTTGCCTGAGAAGCAAGTATATCTTAAAAGTTTTTTTCCATCCATAACCTTTTTGAAGATTTTCACCAGTCACACATCATGTTCGACCTGATTGCATGTCCTATGGATCATTGCTTTTGTAGGTGATTCTACGTCACCGCCCACAATATCCGAAAGCCCGACTTTTCAAGGTTTTAAGCCGATTATTTGTTGAGAATTTGAAAATTCAGATTTCTCGTGAATAAAAATCACTTGAAAACATACCCATGATGTTGCAGAAAATTCAATCTATGGACAACCAATATAGAAAAACCTCCTTGAACCCCTAATAGACAGGTGAAAATTGCACGAGTAGAAGAAAGTATGATGAAGAATGTTGGTGAGGAAATTGTTGAAAATTCCGACACAGTTAATTTCTTGGTGTAGAAATATTGCAACCTCTTATATTGGCTATTATAAAACTTGGTTTCGGAAATGAAAAATAGCAGATATTTTCGATATCAGGTATATCGAAACCGAACACTACACACATAGGCGTAGGTCCCGTAGGAGGCGGGGGCTGATATTGGCATCGATATGTTGAACGCGCGCTTTGCGCGCGAAAAATTTCGGCTTTTTTCGGGCAAGTCGTTACAGCCCCAAATCCAGTTTGGCTCCTACGCCTTTGACTACACACATAAACAGTTTTTTAAGGCTGTTCATCGTGGAACATGCATTTCAATGCTCACTGATATGATCTTATATCTGCTCTTTGCTTTACAAATTCGAACAGGCGTGTAGCGAGTAATTGCCAAGGGAGGGGCGAAGCCTGTAGGCAAACTATCTAAGCGAAGCGCCACCGTGGGTTGGCGCGAAGCGTACAAGAAAAATTTTGGCCGAAAATGCCTCCCAGATCGCTGGAAATGACACTTCCCAGGCCTTGTAAGTTGCATCTAAGCATTGTCTATTTTGAAATTACTAGCGATGTCATAAAGAAAATTTGCACGGGGGGGGGGGGCGGTCGCCCCCTTCCCGAAATGCGTCATGTTCCCCGACGACGCGGTCGAGTTCAAGACCAGCCACAGTTGGTTCCATATAGCACAATTGTACTACAATTTATACAATTGTTTAAGGCGTCCATATACACACACACGCGTTATGATAGACCATATAAAGTATTATATAGATACATTAGTGAGAGAGGAAAAATGGAAACGTCAAAAATGGAGTTGTCGGTGTAAGGGGTAGGGTGAGGCGCACACCCCCTCCGTAATCCTTGATCTGTCACTGGCTACCCTGTGTATATAATAAGGATCAGCGCTTTAACTATGACTGTTCCTCTTTCTCTTCCCGAGGTCTTGGCTCTCTTTTACTCCCTCCTTTTCTCCTTTTTCTCTCTTTTTTCTTCTTCTTTTCCCTTCCTTTCTCTCCTCCTTTTCTTTTTTTCCCCCTCCTTTTCCCTTTTTTCCTCTCTCTTTTTTCTCTCCTCTTTTCCTTACCCGGGGGGCGCGCGCCCCCAACGCCCCCCCCCTGGATACGCACCTGATAATAACTAATATCACTCAGTGATTATTGTTGCAAACAACGGCAAATTTTCTGTGGCATGATTTACGATCTAAACATTCCAATGACGAAAGTAGCAATTGTTATGGTTTATTCTTTTTACACCCACACAAAATTCTTTCCATATTTCACATATTTTGGTTTTTGTTCAAACTGAAAGTAAGCTAGTTAGCTCAATTTTTACATTTTTAGAACAAAATGTACGCATTTATCGAAATAAAAATAGACTATTACTTAAACAACTTCACAACATACCACGTGCGATTCGTTGCTTACATAAGCTTACGTTTGATTTTTAAGTAACACATTACACATCCCAAGCCTAGTCAGGACCAAGAAATCGTTGGGTGTTAGCGCTCCCTATACCTTGATGGTTGATACAATAAATATATAAACAAAAATTAAACAAATACACAGACAACATTCAAATTTAGCGATGGCAGCTATACTGAGGACTGAACATATTTCCTCACTGAATGTTCGTCCTAACTAAACGAACGTGTTAGTTGTACTGTTTAGTTTCTGCCGTCAAAGGATATACACATTGTCCCAAACCTTGGACAATGTAGCTTTACAATAAGGCAGAGCTTGAAGTTACTGTAAACACGACTTATTTAAGCAGGTCAGTTGCAGTTCATTTCGGGTCTAATGTTTAAAGACTCGCACAGCCGACCGCAAGGTTTTGACGGTATTGATGGTGAAGTCACGAATGGAGCTGATATTCGGATATCAGCCTGCATGATTCATACTGAGTTTACCAATTGGATGAAAGTTTCACTGACCCTTTGACCTCTAGCGTAGTTCAGGCATATCTGGTACACCTATGTCACCTCCGCTAGAATTTGGCAACGAGTTAAATGAATCATTTATGTTCATCGAAAAGTCTCCATAGTTGGTCTTTAAAGACTCGTACAGCCAACCGCAAGGTTTTGACGGTATTGATGGTGACGTCACGTATGGAGCTGATATTCGGATAAAAGCCTCAGTACATGATTCATACTGAGTTAACCAATTGGATGAAAGTTTCACTGACCCTTTGACCCCTAGCGTTGTTCAGGCATATCTGGTACACCTATGCAACCTCCGCTAGAATTTGGCAACGAGTTAAATGAATCATTTATGTTCATCGAAAAGTCTCCATAGTTGGTCTTTAAAGACTCGTACAGCCGACCGCAATGTTTTGACGGTATTGATGGTGACGTCACGCATGGAGCTGATATTCGGATAAAAGCCTCAGTGCATGATTCATACTGAGTTAACCAATTGGATGAAAGTTTCACTGACCCTTTGACCCCTAGCGTTGTTCAGGCATATCTGGTATACACCTATGCAACCTCCGCTAGAATTTGGCAACGAGTTTAATGAAGCATTTAACTCGTTGGAATTTGGTCAAACCACCATTGCATTGTACCTTACAAAAGTTAGCAACTGCTGATTCCCTTCGGCAACTTCATTATCCTCATGTGACTTTTACGTTAAAATTTGAAGACTGTTTCAGTCTTTCAATGAATTTGTATGTTTTTAGGGATTCAAATCACTACATTGTTAGTGTCCTAAGTCATTTCGACATGAAAGACATGGATCAGTTCAGCGAACATATATTGTGCACAAAGTAACACGTACAGAACTACCATTACCTACGAAAGGCCCTATTGCGTGGCCTAGCCCATACTGCGTACAATATTTTAACTTGCTCGATTGTGGTAATACCTACAGTACTGTACCATACTTAATTCCCAGCCATTGGCTAAATCATTTAAACATGCTTGTTTAGGCCAAATCTAGTGTTCTAGTTGTTAGGAAAGGCCGCAAGGCTATGATTTTATCATAGAAATAATTTTATACATTGGCTGAAGATAGTTTGTTTTGTTCATTGTATGTACAGTAGCCTAGTCTGGATAGGAAAATTGTATGTACTGTAACATTACTGTATACACATGGATTAAATATTAGTCAAGATGTATGTCGATAATGGGTTGTGTAAACTAGTTTCTTTATTTTCTTATTCTCTTTTGTAGAGCTTTCCCAGGTTATTAAAAGGAAACTTTTTACAGTTTTGGTTCTCCTAGGAGCAGGAACAATTTTGAGCTATGGTAAGTTGTGGTTTGTGGTTTTCGTTACAGTCAATATTTAAAAAAAAAAATACTTCTGCCTAGGCTAGGTCTTCTCATTGCATAATAGGGTTCAAGGTGAGCCCCCTGAAGGCAAGACAATACAGTTAGAGTGTAATGCTCTGTTAAGGTTCAAGTTCACCCTATTACTTGGAAAGAGAACATTTTTAACTGTTCATGTATAGTGTGGCCTTTAAGTTTTTCCAAGCATCAGAAAAATTTGGCTATTTAATGGTAATTAGGTTTATGAATACCCATTTAAATTCAGTATGTTTCTCCAGTACTGGTACTGTGGTAGATACATGGTGGGAGGTTAAAGCTAGAGTTGGAAAAGTGTCATCTATTTGCCTATGTTCATATTTCATCTTTTGTAATATTTTCTTATGTGAAATATAGTTATCTTATAGATTCAAAGATTCAAGATATTTTATTGTTATTAACAAAAGAAATTAGGAAAAATTACTTTGGAAATTATAAAGTCACATTTTTTCATCTTGTATTACAAAATCTGTGGGAAGGTATGCTGTTTGCTCTTTTTCTCTACTAAAAGTTAGGCCTTATGTACTTTTCATTCCACCTTGGGAAGCCACAAGTTTTCTATACATGTCTGTATCTTTCATATACTTTACTTACTATATATATAATGGGTTTTCCCTAGATATATTTAATTTAAGCGTCCTGTCTCTTCTGGCAATTCATATAAGTGTGATTTTCTTTGCGGAATGTGGATTCTTTGTGATCTTGTCACAGGAAGTGCATTGAAGCTGTGAAAGTAGGTATCAGCTCACATTCCATTCTATATTGTCGCAGCTAATGATGGAAGCCAGGTTTTGGCGCGTTTTTATTGAATTCTTAAGTTAATTCAGGTAATTTTCCTTTATTGGTTTTAAGGGAGTTTCTCTTCAGACTATTCCTAGTCTATAGTCTATAAATACTCCACATTTGGGACTAAAGAAGTGAACAAAATGACACTTTTCAAAAAGTGAACAAAATGACACTTTTCAAAAAGTGAACAAAATGACACTTTTCAAAAAGTGCATAAAGTAGGTCTTTACAAGTACAGTATCAATATTGTGCAAAGAAACACTACAGGCAGTGATACTGAAACTTGTCAGAACTTTGCAACATTTTTTTCTGAAACACTCGTCTAGACTCTAAAAGTAGTTGAGGTGCTTTATATGCATCTACTGTAGCCTTATTTAACTAAGTTTTTGCTAGCCTTGAATCGAAAAAGTACACTGTACTAATGAAAAACAAAACAAAAATGTCAACTGTGGGCGTAAGTCAAACTTTTAGCCCATTGTGTGGTTTGTAAGAAATGTCTTTATTTAGATCGCTTTCTGGAAATTTTAAAAAACATACTTAACTTTTCTGTACAGCACCAGACTACCTGACAAAGGGTTTATTGAATGCCTATATAAACCCAACGGGTGTAGTTTACAATAGAATTTGCAATGTCTATCTTTGCAGATCATGCAGTTTTCCTGTGGGGTTTTTTTTTTTTTTTGCGGTTTGTTTAAAGAATGTTCTATGAACTTTCTTAGAAATGTTAATCATTTGATAATTTTGTTAGAAATCTTGCAGGATCTACAGAAAAACAGAGTTTGCCTTTCTCTCTCCAATCGTTGAAAATATCTATAATTTACCAGAAAAAGATGAGCTTGTAAATTGAATGTCTTACTGAGTGGTTTCATTTCCCAGTGACAGACACCGAGTTGCTAACAATAACCAAGTTGCTGGAAATTATCAGCATGGTATAGGTCAAAACGACATTCTCGTAGCATATTCTTGTGCAAAGTCGGGTGACTATTTTGTGAATGCCTAGATCTGCCAACAGCTGCAGAGTGAATGATTCCCCAGTGACAAATTGAGCCGAAAATTGTCGTGTTTTTTTCCCTTTATAAATTGAAGAAAAATAAAAACATTTAGTCAGCAGAGAAATATAATATTTCAGCCAAAAAGTTGCAATTGGATCAAAAATTGTTTAAATATTACAGATAATAATCAACAGACTTGTTAAAAACAAACATTTCAACTTTATCTAGGATTCATCTATAAGAAGATTAATGTAATAGGATGAGGCAAAGGTTGAGGTGACACATCCTAAGACACTCAGTTTCCATCACTCCTAACCTTGCTTCTTACCTTCCCTTATGTAGGAGTATGTTTTCTGGTAATCATTTTGTCATAGACTATATATGTTAATACTGCTTGTGTCTGAAACTTGGTATTTAACACTGCACACCTTAAAGAAGCATGTGAACTTGTCCCACTCCACCGCACTCCACCTCCCGAGGCTCCCATCCCACCTCCCATATGCTCCCATCCCACCTCCCATATGCTCCCATCCCACCTCCCATATGCTCCCATCCCACTCCCATATGCTCCCATCCCACCCCATATGCTCCCATCCCACCTCCCATATGCTCCCAATCCCACCTCCCATATGCTCCCAATCCCACCTCCCATATGCTCCCATCCCACCTCCCATATGCTCCCACACCACCTTCCAGAGGCTCCCATCCCACCTCCCAGGGGCTTCCATCCCATGCACTCCCCCTGTTTCTCTGATATATCATTCAAAACTGATGCCTTGATTTTTTTATTCAAGAAAAACCGCCACGAATGGCTCTTATAAGTTTTAAAGCATTAACTAGACAGTTATTTCAAGAAAATAGGATTGATAAAGAATTAAATGTAACAGTCAAAAATTTTCCATAAAAAAGAAAAAGAAAAAAAAAAAAAAAATTACTTGCAAAATCTTAGTCTTGTGACTGGTAGAAATTAACTTTTACATTTCTTTACATTTTAATAAAAATCAGTATTCAGCAGTTAGCAATTATTGTATTTTTCCCCTCTCTTTTAAATGAAATAATTAATTCTCCTAACATTAGATATAGTCACAATATAATGTATGTCAAATCAAGTTCTATTCATGAAGAAAAACAGGTTGCATGTGAAGGTCAAAACGACTTGTGCCTCTTGAAAAAACAAGAATAGTAGCGCCGAAAATAACGGTGACCTTTGGAATTTGTTTGACAATGGTCTGTTCTTAGATATTTCACAGTTTGAGCTCTTAACTGGCTGTCACAGTTGAATAGATTTTAGAAGGCGTACAGTACTTTAAAAGACTAGGTGACCTGAACTGAAACTGGTGTGTCACGTCACTCTCAGGACGGTTCAATTTGCAGCCTGGGTCTTTTGTGTACGGTAAACGGCAAATTTGTTGATGCTGTTGCTAACATGGTTTTGTAATTGGCAGGTGAATTAAAGCAAGAAAAATATTGACGGTTTTTGAAAGTAAATGACCTCTAAATATCGATGATGCTAACACCATACCCCTTCTGAGTCATAATGCAGTGTTTGGTTATTATTTTTTTTTTTCTGGTATTTTAGTTTGAAGTTCTTGCAACACGTGTAATAGTGTGTAACAGTGAGAGACCACATCTCCAAACCAGTGAAATACAGTTACAAAATTATAATCCATAAAAAAATGTGGAGCCAAATTTCTGCTTCAACCCTTTGATACATGTATACTGCAACTTGATCAGATATATATTGAGATACAGTTATGGTCACAAAAATTGATTTTCGGATAATTATTTTACCAGAAAGTGTCTGGCACAATAATAATCTGATAATCTGACCAATGCACACGAAAGTGGATACCTTTGATTGAGTTTAGTCGTTGCCGACAATGTTCAAATTGGACTCCTTGACAATAGAGTACATATATATTTGAGCAATTTAACTAAAAACATTTCATACTCAATCACAGTATTAATTAAGGCAGACTTGATTGCATGCAAATTAGTCAAATCCGAATGCCATTGATGATCATGTTCATGGACAGTTGTGTTAAGTTTGCTAAGTTTAAATAATTTGTAAGTTGAAAGAACAATAGGTTATATAGGTTATTGTAAATTGGTTTCAAACCTTGTGATAGCCCAAACGATTAAAATTAAAAAAAAATGAAAAAAGGGCTTTGAAAGGCAGGTTGGTGACTTGTTTGTATCTGTGTACAGTATGTTGGACATGCTAAGTTACCCTTTGGCAATGTGTACTGTATGTACATAAAATTAACAACACATCAATCATTCTGGAAATAAAGTAACATGGTATACATATAAAAAGAGGGAGAAAAACATGCAGGGTGTTAAATATAAGGTCCCTGGATGTCATTGCATTGTCTCAGGCTACATTGTAGTTTACTCAAAGATTTTGTATTATAACAGACTTATTAGTTCCTTAAACACTGTCTATATTTGATTAAAAGACACAGGTACGGGTCACGAAAAAGTGAGGTCGATAAAGTTTGAAAATCACACCTTTTTTACACCAAAAAATGCTCAGATATGATATTGTGGCAGAAAAGGTGACATTTTTTCCCTCCTTGTTATTCATGGAAAGAAGAAAAGTAAGATTGCCTACGATACTTTTTAGATGCTACCTATTTAAACAAATTCAAGCATCAGTGTCATAATTGAGTGTCAGAAGCTCCAGGTTGAGCTCATTTAACACCCTGGTTTTTCCAGGTCGTACTGTAGTGAGTGACACATGTTCTTGCACTTGGGCATACTTGTCTTATCTTGATTGGTCATATCAAAATCCCGACCTTTTTTTTCTAGCAACATGGGGAGGGTGGGGGGGGGGGGTTGGAGGTGGAAAACAATGTAGTGTATAAAATATTGCTTTGAAACTGTTTGATATTGACTCATTTTACCATTAAATAGATCTCTATTGGTCGGAGTCTGCCTTTTGTCCAGATTTGATTTCCTACTTGTACATGCATTGTATTTCAACTCCTGTTCAAACTCCTGTTTGTCTTCCTCTTCCTCCTTCTTACCTCACCCCTCACCCCCCCATTACCCCACCCCCTTTCCCACCACCTTCATCCCATCCCATTCACCCCATAATATTTAGTTGATTTAAGAACAATATATTTTGTAACATCAATTTTGCTGATTAATTTATCTTTTAATTTTTTTTAAACTAAGTTTTGCTGACCTTTTATTGAGACAATTCCGTAGCAAAAAAAGCCCCATGTCAGTTTCTCCACCAATTTAGAGAACAAGATATACAGAGCAAGTGGGTTTTTTAAATATTTTTAAATAGAGCTGACTTTTTTGTGCCTTTATGTTAAAATTCTTGTTTTTCAAAGAAATGGCGGTTAACTACCCCTCAACAATTGCTCTTTGATACTAGGATGACCATTGTCTCACCGGCACGGGGCGGAATTTTGCAAAGAAAAGTATTAGGGTGTGACTGAAGTTTGGTTCTATAGATAGGGCATATAACTATTTCTGTGTTTGAAGCTTTGGTCGGTCCTTTTGTTCCCGCACGTGGTTTCGACCTTTCACGGCGCCTCGGGGAGCAAAAAACGATTCGTCAATTCATGCAGTCGCCGACAAATGTTCCTTTCAAACGATATCAAATTCCGGCAGGTTTTGCACAATGGACAGACTCAATCACCGGAACTGCACTGTCTATCAATTTTTTTGGGGTCTAAAGCTGGATTGAATACTCACAGTACGGTATAATATCTTTCTGACACAAGATAGGATCGGGACCAAATGTGAAACAAAAACTAAGAACCTCATTTCAACTAAAAAAAACTGTACTGTAGGTAGTTATGTAGTCTCTTGGATTTGTGTCATAAACTGATGCATTTTAAAGAAGAAAGTCTTCACTAAAGTTATTATATATATTAGTAGAATTATTATCCGTTTCTTTAATACATTTTACAATGATCCTATTAGATATGGCTGCAGTAGGCATATAAGCCTAATTTGCATGTTAGACTCTGGGCTGTATTTGTCATGTGATCAATTGTCCAATGATTGGCAACTTTTGGTAGTGAGAAAGTCTGGCTGCTAAGTTTTTCGTTTGTGAATGGATTTAAAAGTCTGTAGATAGGAACAAATAAGGGGTTAATCAACGGTCTAGCGTGCGTTACTCACATGATTAATGCACTCCGGGTGTTAATGCTATCGCTGGATGTACTCGGGCTCCGCCCTCGTGCATCGCTTGCATTATCCCCTGATCGTGCATTAATCCTGTAAGTAACACACGCTAGACCGTTGATTAACCCTGTTCATTCATACACTACCATTTGTGTAGGGGAAAAATCATAAAACAAAACATTTTTGGTTACATATAACCAAAGATTTATTAAAGTGGTGCCCCCTAATTTTACCGTGCGTCACTCACAGGATTAACCACGGTCAGCTGACCTGAATGGACCAATAGGATTTAGGAATCTTTACTAAGTATGACTGAACACTGGTTAATAGTTTTCTAACTCGTACAGGGAATTGAATTTCTCCAGGGAAAATAGTTTAAAGGATGAGTGTAGGTTTTGCCGAATCTGTTTTTAGGCCGCGATTAAAATATAATATTTTAATAATGAAGAACAAAAATCCTGATATTTACATGTTTTCCTATGAAGTTCTGGTTTTTTTTTTTTGGCTTCATGTGTATCGATTGAGGTAAAGTTTAAAAGTTTAACATTTTATTTGTTGTTTACAAGTTATATATATATATATATATATATAGCATATAACAAAGTAAAAAAAAAAATAAATAATATATATTCAAATTTGTTAAACCTTAAAATCTGAGGTATGAACAGTTTGGAAAACTTGGTATGTAGACGATAGTAGATTACAAAAGGGTTAAATAAAATTTTAAAGTGAGAATTGTATCAGATCTATTCATAAAGTATTTTTTTTTGTACTTTTTCATGCTTTATAATGCCCTATGTCAGCAGAAAATTGTCTATTGTAAATCTTTACCATCATACTTAAAGCCATTCTTATAGCTCTGACGAGCAACAGGCAAGCCATGAATAGTTCATATTTCTGGCTCGGAACCAAGAAAAGCAACAAAGGGGGGGGGGGGGGATAGACAGGACTGGAACAGGATCCAGTCAGGGGTGACGACTTAGGTGAAAAAGTTACACTAGGTAATTGCGTGCAACATGGGTTTAAATAAAGTGCAAAGTTGGGGTTTTCCAAGGAAGTGTAACCACAGAGAGAATAATTTGTAAACAAGATGATACAGTAGCTGGGAAATGTGTATGTAGCATTTCAAATTCTCCTGAGGATTTTAAGGTCATGGGTTAAAGTGTTGGTTGGTGGGGGGGGCCGGGGGGACCTGAGAAGAATGAGGGTTGTCATGAACTTGATGTCAATGTGGTAAGGAAACAGTTCGGGAAGGTCAAAAGGGGTGTTGCTTGTGGGTCAGATAAACTTCCGTGGTGGGCTTTTAAATTCTTTTCTTTTGAATTAGCCCCAATATACACATCACTCTTCCAAGAAAGCTTACAACATAGTCAGAGATCCCTAACCTGTGGAAAACAGCACTAACATCACCTGTACCAAAAGTGGCGAATCCCAAAGATGTGAATGATTTTAGACCAATTGACGTAGCAAGTTATTGCTTTTAACAGCATGCAAAGGATCCTCCTGCCACGACTAACTGACAGTATCAAACAATTTGAGGACAAGCGTCAATTCGCCTACAGAAAAGGTGTATCATGTGTAGATGCTGTGCTGTTACTTATCCACCAGGTTGTGTCAGAATTAAATTGCAAGGAAACCACAATAGCAAAGGTGCTTTTCTTAGATTTCTCAAGTGCTTTCAATACCGTCCTACCAAATCAATTAATCACAGATCTGTCAGGTTTCATCACTGAACCATGGCTCCTACACTGGCTTGCTCAGTTCTTAACTGGGTGGTCAAGACACGTTAAATTGGAGAATGGGTCGTCAGATAGGTCAGAGATTAAAGTTGGAGTGCCTCAGGGTGGTCCATTGTCTGCTTTACTCTTCACATTATATATACGGACGATATCAAATCTGGTGGTCATATCTCAATCACAAAATATGCTGTTGACACTGCTATATTATGCAAAATATCCAAGAGTTCATGTGTCAATGATCAGCTGAACTATCAGCAATCAGTCAACGACGTGGTTTCAACATGTGATAGAAAGAATTTGTTGCTAAATGCTAAGAAGTCAAAGGAAATGTGCTTTGCTAACATCAATGTAAAACATCAAGGTCTTCTGTCTGCAAAATCACAAGGTGTCACCATACATGAATCTGAGGTAGAACGAACATCAAGAACTGAATACCTAGGAGTATGCATTGATGGTAATCTAACGTTCACGTCGCATATCTCGAAAATCTTGAAAAAAGTGTATTATTTTGTTTCAAGTCTTGCCTATATTGTGTCATTCTTTAATGAAGGTGCAAGGAAAAATGTGTTCAGCTCCTTTATTCTGCCACACTTACTGTACTTTATGCTGTTCCTGTATACATGGTATCACTTTATATCATCATCTGACAAGCATAGACTGATGAGATTCCTTAAGTATACTTCACGTATATTGAATGTAAGCCGGCTATTACTGAAGGATCAAGTAAACACAGCTGCAAAGAATGAATTTGTAAGGATGACAAATAAAATTAGAGATGACAAAGATCACCCACTACATGGGCCACTTAATTGTCTGTTGGTGAAAGTTACCAGGAATCTTAGGAACCCTCATATCTTGCCAAAATATGGAATTCAACTTTATAAGAACTCTTTCATCTACCGTACGTGCTGCAATTTACATTCAATTTGGTATTTTGGAACCTTTCATTTAATTTTACTCATTGTTTCACCTAGTTCTAGTAATGTACATAGTTTTAACGCTTTCTTGACGTGCAATCTTTTGAACATCTTATCTATCACGGTTTTCATATTCTTTAATTGTTTTATCTAGTTCTAGTAATGTACATAGTTTTAACGCTTTCTTGATGTGCAATCTTTTGAACATCTTATCTATCACGGTTTTCATATTCTTTAATTGTTTCACCTATTTCTAGTAATGTACATAGTTTTAACGCTTTCTTGTTGTGCAATCTTTTGAACATCTTATCTATCACGGTTTTCATATTCTTTAATTGTTTCATCTAGTTCTAGTAATGTACATAGTTTTAACGCTTTCTTGTTGTGCAATCTTTTGAACATCTTATCTATCACGGTTTTCATATTCTTTAATTGTTTCATCTAGTTCTAGTAATGTACATAGTTTTAACGCTTTCTTGTTGTGCAATCTTTTGAACATCTATCTATCACGGTTTCCATATTCTTTAATTGTTTTATCTAGTTCTAGTAATGTACATAGTTTTAACGCTTTCTTGTTGTGCAATCTTTTGAGCATCTTATCTATCACGGTTTTCATATTCTTTAATTGTTTCACCTAGTTCTAGTAATGTACATAGTTTTAATGCTTTCTTGTTGTGCAATCTTTTGAACATCTTATCTATCACGGTTTTCATATTTATTTATTTTTGAGTTTGACATGTGTACTCCTTTTTATAAATATGCTATATTTATACTGGTTTCAATAAATGAAAAAAAAAAAAAAAAATGAAAAATGGGGGGGGGGGGCTCAGGGTGACTTGGAGGGAATAGGGTCATACTAGTTATTAGCATAATGGAGCAACAACAAAGGGGGCAGGACGGGCCTGTTATAACACTGGTAGTGCCCCCTATATCAGTCCTCCTTCACTTCCACACGAATCTGTTCATAATATTTCCACACACTGAATTTCCGTTTGATTGGGGGAAAAGACTAAAATTGAAAATTTGTTTGACAGGAAAATTATGCAGGACACAGCTACATGACTTCAAGCAAAGGCCAAAACTGTTCAATATTGAGTATACTCTGCGTACATATAACAAAGGCATCATAGTGTCTAATGTGCCTATATTTTCACCAAGTTCTAATTTTGAGTAAAAATTCAAGTTTTTTTATACGGCTTCCATGCAGTCGGTGGATTGACTTTTTTTTTTTCCTTGAATCTGTATGACGACTGTGAAACGAAAATTGTTTAAAAACGAGTCTACATAACTTGAGAAAGAAATTCTTGAGAACAAATTGCTCATGAAAGTTTCTCCTTCAGATAATTACATTAATGCGGATTTATGTTTCATTTACGATCGTACAGTATCTTAAAACATTTCAAAACTTTGTGAAATGTATTACAACAGAGCACTGATGTATACTGTATAAGGCTCGCCACCTTCCAGCAGCTTTGGGTTTCTGGTCTTTAGACGTGGTCAACATGCGGTCGTTGGAATCTCGATTGAAAATTAATTTGGTTTCCTCGTTTTCTTTGTGCAGGCCAATCCCTCTGCGAACCGATCAACCCCTGTCAAAATGGAGGCCAGTGCATACCTATCAGCGAGTCTGTATTCTTCTGCTTCTGTCAAGATACAGGTTACTTTGGCCCGTTATGCGAGCAGTCCCTGACAGGTAGGGTATATATAGAGAATTTAAAAAAAAAAAAGAAGCTCTTCTTACTAACAACCAAACAAAGAATAAAGATGAAGTAAAACAATCAAAATAAAAGCAAAGTTTAAGCCCAGAAAATTAAGAGCCATGAAATCTTTCACAAAAAAAAAAAAAAAATTCTGTCTCGTTTGTAGGCACACTTCAGTTTGTTTATAAACAAAACTATGTAGTTGGAGAAAAGAGCCATACTACAAATTTGTTTGATGCAAAAAATTATATGAAAATATTGCACTTTTCCATTGCTTGTGATATAACAAAGTCAAAATTCTGTTCTTCATTGACTTTAAGAAAACCTCGTTGTAATTTGTGAAGAAAAAAAAAGTGTGAATAAAAACCTATTTCATGCAACTACCATCAATTTGTTCCTGAAAGTTTGCAGTCATTCATTTGGAATCTGAGTAGATTTTCCATGAATTTTTCTATTCCTTTAAAACTGAAAATAATCATTTCTAGGCATTCTTACATTTTGACCAGTTTAAAAAAAAAATGGTGACCTTTTGCTTTCTCGGTTGTGTTTGTGAATTGTCCTTTCTAACAATCAATAACCATCATTATCATCTGTCTTTTGTCATTGTTCCAAGCGCCGGGATCGTCAGTCTTTGTTATGTTGTTGTTGGTGTTTGTCCTTTTAATTTCCCATCCGACTACCCGATGGGTCAAGTTTTTGTGGTCTGAGCGGGTCAATTGTTCACATTGTCTGACCATTGCGCTATTTGAGGCTCAATTGCAAACTTGATTTGATTGTCCTTTCCTTGCCTTGTTGTTTTCCTTGAATTAATAACTTTCCTGCACTTAGAGCAAAAAAGAAGCATAATTTTCTCTTCTAACTGTTTATTGTTATAAAGTGTCTGTAGACGCATAAAAAAAATTAGTGCAAAAATTGAGGTGTATAAAAAATGGTGCCCTTTTGGGGGGGATGGACCTTGGGATTCCAGTATTGTGCTCCTGATTCGATATCGATTTGAAAGATTTGTAAAGTATTGCCACACAAAAGTGTTAGCCTATCAGTAAATGAAATATTTCAGTGAATCAACGAAAGTGACTTCTGTGTCCACACCTGAATATATCCAACTGAAAAAAAAAATCCTGGAAAAACTTCCAGCCTCCACAATTAAACCCTAGCCTCGCTTGTTTCAATGCGGACACTCTAACCACTAGGCTATGGACGCTGATATATATAAGTTGAGACTAGTGATAGATATAGATACACATGGGTGTAGACTGAGGATGTCGATTAATTTGATGATCACGTCACAGTTTCTTACTTTGTGTATTTGATTGCAACATTTTCGTTTTTGAATATCTTTCAAATGCTCAGAATTGAATAAGAAATAATTGAGGGGACTTAAGAATCTAGTGGGTCCTTCTTGGTTGGCTGGGGTGAACTGAATTTTTGTTTGATGCTAAAAATGGGAAGTAAATGGTCAGCACTCATTCTCAACTTATTACTTCAATATCAGTTTGTTACCCCTACAATTAGTAAGGCTGAGTATGTCTGCCGATATGTCTGCCGATGCTGGGAAGAATGCTAAGGATAGGAATCTCTCAGAAATTTAATTTTACCATGTTGGGGTCAACACGTAGTTTCACCTAACAATTTAGAAATCGTACGCATCGATTCGCAATGATTATTAATATGTGCTATAAAAGTTTCGCATCCTTTTAGAAAAGAAAAAAAAAAATTGAATCACAGCACCTCTGCAGCCTTTTCACTTTCTCTTTTCTTTCTCTCCTTTGCTCTTTTGAAATGCTTGCACCCTTTGTCTCGAAGAATTAGAATGTCCCAACAACGAACCGTTTGTTGATTGTCTACTTGACCCCTGTGTCACAGACACATGTTTGCTATACCCCGATGCGGTGTGCGGGCATAATGTTTGTGGTGAATGCCGGTCAGAATTTACCCTCAACGGGGTTCTGGTAGACTGCGAAGGTGAGTATTTGTGAAGGGAAAGTAATTTGCAAATGTTTTTATCGAGGGGCGGGTGGGGGGGGTTGGCTATTTAACAAAAAGAACTGTGTTTTGCTAATTCTTGGTACATCGTGGATATTAACTATTATCAGAGAATTTCGTCAAACACCCATGTCAGTTTTGACGACAAGTTCGACGTGGTAGAGTGCATATCGTTGCAGTTGAGCCTGACGTGGTGTTTTTTACCTCTACCAAAAAAGATATGGACAACCTCTCATTCATAGGGTATTTTTTTGGGGGGGTTTATTGTTTGGCAAAGATGTGAAAGTCATCAGAAACTTCTAGGACTCCCTCCCCTCCCCTCCCCTCCCCTCCCCTCCCCTCCCCTCCCCTCCCCTCCCCTCCCCTCCCCTCACCTCACCTCACCTCACCTCACCTCACCTCCCCTCCCCTCCCCTCCCCTCCCCTCCCCTCCCATTACCTCACCTCACCTCCCCTCAAGCTCAGTCTGAATGCCAAGCATCAAAGAATTGAAAGTGCTTCAAGTCTATAAATTTATGCAACTGGAAACAATCAAGTGTCATATATTTGGAACACTCTGGTACAGAAGAGCGCCTGTAGTGTGTGTGTTATAGTGCTGTAATTTCTTGCAGGATTTTTGAAATGAAATTGGTTCTTTTGCAGTGAACAAGAATGTTGTCTAATCCCCTATGTTTTGTACTAGCTCAAGTTGCTGAACGTACTTGCATTGTGATAAATTTGAAGGATGTGAAAACACTAAACGATGCAAAGTATGAACAAAAAACTGTATGGAATTGGAATCTGAATTTTGTTTCTTTTTTATATATGTTTGTTGATGCCAAAGTTCGCCTCCCCTTCCCCTCCCCTCCTCTCCGCTCTTCTCCTCTCATAATTTGTAGGAATTATTTAGAATTCTGGGGGGAAAAAATATAATTTTTGGCAAATTTTTTTGAACAGACAGTTAACAGATGTAGTGACTTCACATTTTAATTTGTTATACTTTGATATCATTCATTTCTCAGGCGGTTGCCCTGACAACCTGCCTGCAGTGGCCTGTGTCGTGGATCCCTGCGACACGGCTTCCTGCCCGGGTCGCACCGACGCCACGTGCAGACCGAACTACTGCGGCAGATGTAGCGCCGAGTTCTACGATGCCAACGACAATCTGGTCGATTGTTCTTGCCCCGCTGACGAGGAGGCTACCCTCTGTCCACCCGACCAATGCGATAGGTTCTCGTGCGTCTCAAACCCCGGTGCAGAGTGTCGCAGCAACGCATGTGGAGGCTGCAATGTCGCCTTCTTCCAAGGTGGCACGGAGGTACTGGAGTGTCGTCAGTCGGACTGTTTGCTAGATGTCACCCGGTTCGACTGTCCGTTTGACCCATGCGATGGAGCGACGTGCCCCGCCGACCCATCGGCGGCCTGCATTACGAACTACTGCGGCGGCTGTTCCGCAGAATTCTACAGCTCGGCAGGCGAAAGGGTGCAATGCGGAGGATCGAATTGTCCCATCGACTCTTTCGTGGAGTGTATGCTTGATCCTTGCCAAGTGACCAGTTGCTCAGATTATCCAGATGCTGTCTGTCAGGCCACCAACTGTGGAATGTGCGCTGCTTCTTATCGCGAAGAGAGCGGGAGAGAGGTGAACTGTAACCTCGGTAAGCAGGCATGAGCTTTTTTCCGCGAATTCGCGGAATATCCGTGATATTCATTTCTACCTCCGAGATTTACACATCTCAATATAGAACCACGGTGAAGGATGTTTTAATTAAAGCAAACATTGAGGGGTATTTACTCATTTTGGAGTCAATTTATTTTCTGATAAAAAGAAAACACAAAGAAAGGACAATGCATCTATCTGAGCTTGTTCCAACCAGTGGAACCGCAAGCCAGCACTACATATTTCTCTTCCTTACTGCTCCCACCTTCCACAACCACACAAAACTATTCCCTGGTACTGTTAAGTTTCAGCTGTTCCCCATCGACCATTTTTATGTTTACAAACAATTTCCCAATGAGGGAGTGGTCGGGTATTATAGATTTTAAGTCATTCATTTATCGAAAAAGAAACTGACATGCGAAAATGTTTTAAACCATATCAGATTCTTTCTGAAACGATCTCATTTAGTCGGTGCTACTGTGTCAGCCTTTCTCTGTATTTATTGCAGCCTTCTAAAGTCAGTTTGATGACATGATGGAAGCAAATATTTATGAAAATTCAAGTGCAAAGTAACCTTAAGTGAGGAAGGGGGGGGGGGTATGCATCCACCCGAGGCCTCCCACCGGTAATTCAATGCCTCACATTACTGAGATACAAACTCAAATAACTCCAACCACTTCCTCCCCCCTTCCCTTACAGTTTATACCTTATACCCCTGCCTGCTTTATACCCCCTTTCTACACATTACGAGCAAAACCAAATAACCCCACCTCTCCCTTTGATTTTAAGTTATGTAATGCTTTAGCCCCTCCTTCATACAGAAAGATAATGGAGAGACAGGTTTCTCCGTCAGTCGGAGTTGGGGTTAACCACCTTCTTTCTTCTTTTCGCAGAATATCATTGTCAACAAGATGGAAGGACGTTCTCCACCGGAGATAACTTCATCAGTCAGTGCAGACATTGGTAAGACCACGCCCATTGTACACGATGAACTATTATCATTGGTCGAAGGGAGACGTGAGGGGGAGGAGCATCGTTAGGGGAGGGAGGATGAAATTGGAAGCATTTTGTAATGGGTTATCGGTGCAATCTAGAAACGAAAAGAGAATTTGAGACCAGTCATGATCAAATTTCTCTCTACTTCTTGATTCAATCACAGCGTATGCCTAATGGGCACCGTTCTGTGCAGCGATGTCCTCATCGAGGGGTGTGATGTAGACGCCACGCAGGCACCAACCACACCTGCCATGGGTAAGCTTTCACATTTTGAAGAGCATCAGTACATCAGAGTACTGAATCATTTTGTAGCTATCATTTCGTATCGGGAAGTTTAATATAGCATTGGGGTTTTTTTATATTTTTTTTTACCTTCTCTCAAATTTGAAGAAGATTATGATAAATGAATAAATATATCCCTTATGTATTAACTAATAGAAATGTAAAGGAACATTGCAGAGTGCCCGAAAGGCAAGGACCCTTATGAAGAATATCTTCTTGACCGGCTGATAATCCAAAAATCCAAAACTTTTACAGTATAATAATAATATTTGCTTTTTATATTGTGCTTTATACCAGCGATAGGTCTCAAAGCTCTTTACAGAAGTTATATTATCCCTGGTCAATGATAACCTGTCCCAGAGACAATCCCTCCAGTCGGCAGCAGTTATATACTGCGCCCAATAACAAGTTACCTCTCAAGTACCCATTTAACCCCTGGGTGGAGAGAGGCAAGTGAGATAAAGCATCTTGCCCAAGGACACAATGTAATGAACTAGGCAGGTATCAAACCAGCAATCCCTGGATCACGAGTCCGTCGCCTTAGCCAATTGGCCACCACGCTCTCATAGCTTAATTTTAATATTGATTTTTGTTCTTCTTTGTATTCTTCTCCCCTTTCATGCAGATCCTTGTGATCTTCAGCCGTGCCTGAATGGCGGAACCTGCAGGTCGGGTCTCTTCTCGTTGTACGCATGCGTATGCCCTCCCGGATACGTAGGCGAGACCTGCAACATCCGCGTCCAGATCGATCCCTGCAGGCCCTCCCCGTGCCTCAACGGCGGCACTTGCAGTCCCGACGGGAACTCCTTCACGTGTGCGTGCCCCGTACAATTCATCGGTGCCACCTGTGACAGGGCTAACCTCTGCGTACCCTCGCCGTGTCTGAACGGGGGCTCGTGCGTTCTGACGGAGAGCGGATTCCCCATCTGTCTCTGTCTAGACGGATACTCGGGTGTCTTGTGCAACGTCCGCGAAGATCCCTGCCGTCCCGACCCTTGTCAGAATGAAGCCATCTGCCTGGATATCCCGGCCAACCAGAGGCCGTACCTCTGTGTCTGTCTGATGGGGTTCTTTGGCAACGAGTGCCAGCTTACGCGAAGTGTCTGCGAAAACCTCCCTTGCAGAAATGGCGGCACCTGTAACCAGTTTATCTCTGATGGCATCCGCTTCTTCTCTTGCGATTGCCCTGACGGCTACACCGGTCCAACTTGTGAAGAAACCGGTAGGTTCTGCACCCCTTTAATCTACCTGTTCCTCTTGGGTCCATTGTTCGAAGCAAATGACAGTGGTTCAGCTTCCTTCGCCCTCAAAAATACCAATCAAACACTATCTTTGTATATGCATCAATTAATCATTTTCAAACAGCCACATTATAAAGTTCATGCACACGTTTTCTGTTTTCTATTTATTTTTTTCTCTGCTTAGTTAGTTGATATACGACATTTTTCACTAATGAACTGCACCGGGGGTTGTGAAACTTAAGTAACGTATCAATGAATCAATATTAAATTTTTGACAGCATGATTCACCACATATGTACTCTTAATGTTTCAGAGAGCGAAATCCCTGTTTAATAGTCTGTTTTGTTTTTAATATTTTATGTTGCCATAGAGATGATTACCCGGAAGAATATTCGGCAATTATCTGAAATATGTCCGGCCAAAACAAATTTTGATAGCTGGCAATCCCTCCTCAGTTTGTTTTCACCGGTTAATTAGGTCATATTAATAAGTATTATCGTATTTCTTCTTAACATTTTCCCGGTACTTTTCACACTACATTAGTACGAATCACTTTTATGCAAAGAGCAAAAAAAAACATTTCAAAACTTTCACCTTTTCCTGCAATATTTGCACAAACGTTTACCATTGCAAGAACGAAAGAGCTGTTTCCATGCTGGTTCCAGATTACTGCATGGAAAATTTGGAAATTCTTAGTAGAAGTATTACATGGAATAAATAAAATGTTCATTGTGTATAAATGTGTGAATTTGGTGGAAGTTGACACACGATTGGACAATTTGCCACACAGTTCCGCTGGGTTTTCACAGACGGAAAGTATGAAAAAGTCCTGAAGTACAGGCTAACACAAAGAGCTGCTGCCAGCCGTAGCAAGTAAATTGGTATTTTGAACAAAGCTACCAACCACCACCAGCATGTTACTACCCCGAAAGACATTTTCTTCTCACTTCATCACTTGTTTCTAAAGCTACAGATGTTTCACACATTGTCACATTTATTTAGACAATCATCAAAAGGGGTTTTAAATGTGTGTGATATTTGTGTGATATTTGTGTGAAATATGTGTGGAAAAAGGGTTTCAACACTTGTTTATCTATGGTTTCATTCTTAGATAATGACTTTGATCAAAATAAAATAAAACTGTTAGCAAAGTGCTTATCCACTAGAGAGCCTGTGTAGGAAAATGTGTAAAAGTAAGTTGGCCTGACGTTTTGATCCTAGCAGGATCTTCTTCAAAGGCTAAATGACAAGTAACAGTAACAGAAGGGACAAAAAACATGCACAGAATACAGACAGGTTAATAAGCGAGGTGAACACAAAGAGATAGATGTAAGGGGATTAATAGACAAGGGATGATCACAGGATTACACCTTGCAACAAATCCTATTTTGTTAATTTTTTATTTACCCCCTTATTTTTTTAGGTTGCGATAGATTTCAAAACAAAACCCATTGACCCCTTAAAAAACTGTCTGCTGAAAGATGAAAAGTTCGTTTTCAAAACTCTGGCCTGGTAAATCAGTTATATGATCGTGAGTTAGGACTGTAGAAACCATACAGCTAAAAGGTACGGCTATTACAATTTTCTCTCTTTTTCATTTTTTTTATATGATACAGATGACCCCTGCAGTCCTGACAACGACCCTTGTGTGAATGGTGGTCTCTGCATTGCCATCTCAGACTCACAAAGCATATGCGTCTGTGGAATGATGTACATGGGTCCAACTTGCGACACCCTAATCGACCCTTGCCTGTCACTGACCTGTTTGAACAGAGGTCGTTGCAGCGTGGAAGATGGCCTGGCTACCTGTGCCTGCGAAGAGGGTTTCTCTGGAACCAACTGCGAGATACTAGGTAAAACTATGTCTTCTCGATAGTTTGGGTGTTGGATTAAAGATTATAAGGGGAGGGTGGGGAGGGTGGGAAGGGGGGGGAATCCTATGTATCCTGATGTAGGCTGTGACACTTCCGCTAAAATCATACCCAGTTTAAAACCAGATCAGAACAAAAGGAATGGTCATCATTAGGTCATTGTTTAAGTACTTGTTTTGTCAGACGAATTCTGTTTCTTTTACTATAGACCTGTCAACTAATTTATTGAAAACGGTCTTGAGGCACGTAAACTCCAACGCTAGCAGTATTTTAAATACGTGCAGTGAAGTAGTTGAGATAAATATTTATTTTGTTTACATACCATGTCTTGTCACAAAGTATCCAGTTTTTCATTTTAATTTTTTTAATATTTTTTTTAATGTAAGAGTCATACCAATCAAGTGCTGAAATGATGATAATATCATCAAAAGGGAAAGAAAAAAAATCTGTTGGATAGCTGGACGTGCCTTTAATTTCAAATGTTACATAATAACGTTGATTCATTGATTCATCGATTTTTGTTTCCCTGTTTTTTGCTCGTCAGATTCCGTTTGTCAATTCAATCCTTGCTTCAACCAAGGGACTTGCGTTCCGGACAGTTCTGACCCTCGGGGCTACATCTGCGATTGCTTGGACAACTATGAAGGAGACCGATGTCAGACGTTTACAACCAGTGAGAACCTCAGTCTTCTATCTTTGAATTGCTTTGAAAAAAAAGAACAAGAAAAAGGATCAGTTTCAGTTCATATCGGACAGTCTCAATTCACCCATTTGTTCATACTTTTTTTTAAATTAAAAATTTAAAAATTTAAAAAAAAAAAATTAAAAAAAAAATTAATTAAAATTAGTTTTAACGTGTCTGTATTGAAGAAAGCAGAACCGCCAAAGGTGGATTTCGAAATATTATTGGAGTGACTAGAAAACACAAAAACACCAAACACCAAAAAAAAAGACGTGGTAATATCGCTCTGTTGAAAAGAAGCTCTTCTTTGTGATCAAGGTAGAGAGAAGAAGCAGAAGTAGAAATTTTAAAACCACATCCTTAGTATTTAAACCATATCAAACGGACTACTCAAACCACTGCAAATAACGGTAAAAAAAAGGCAACCCCGGCCGGTTTTCTATGTTTACTTTGAGTTGACTCACCAAAACTGCAGGTTTTTTACGTCTCAACAAGATTCTTTTAGTTTGATTCATCCAGTTTGACTCTTAATTCGTTGTCTCAATCAAATCGGATCCATTTATTATTTATTTATTTGATTTTACAAAATTTCTATAGCGCCTTATCCAATCAGAAATTGCTCTAAGGCGCTTTACAGTAAAATACATACAAACATGATATACAAATATATAAATCGTTAATGTAAGGTTATAAAAAGGGTTAGAAAATTTGTTATATACAATCTGACAATAAATTGTATAAAAACTGCAAATGGGAAATCGAAAATTATACATACAAATTCTTAAAATTTCGTAAAATTTAAATATATATAATCTCCTTGTTACCTTTGTCAGGTCCTTGTTTTCCGGATCCCTGCGGCGAGAACGGCTTCTGTGTCATCTCGAACGTCGACACGACGCAGGCCCTCTGCCTCTGTAGCTTCGGATACACCGGAAGGGTCTGCGATCAGCTCTCGGACCCCTGTCAAGGTTCCCCTTGCCAAAACGGAGGTGCCTGCCTGCCGCTGGGAGACACTTTCTACTGTAACTGCACAGAGTCGTACATGGGAGAGAGGTGTGAAAGCAGAGGTATTCTATCCCTTTTGCTCTTTTGAGTACATTCCATAGATTTGCGATTCATATTTACAGGATGTATCTCCTGTTGCATGCATGCATGTGTATATTAAAGCAGACACTATTGAAATGCAATCCGATTTGGAATTGAATGCAATTTGCAAAAATTTGACTGGAATATGTAGTTTAATTGGATAGGATCCATTTGACCTTGGACTGGATGCAATTCGATCGGATTGATCATTTGAATGCAGGTCATTGGATTCGTCGCAATTCGATTGAAATGGATGCAGTTTACTTGAAAAGCATCCGTTTGACCTTGGACTGGATGTACAGTAGTAATTCGATTCGATTGATCATTTGAATGCAGGTCATTGGATTCACTGCAATTTGATTGAAATGGATGCAGGTGAAGTGGATATAGAAACCAATTTCCCATCGGGCTAGATAAAGCAATTCTATTTGATTTGATTCGACTGTAATCGATGTGAACTGTTTTCAGCTCTTTTGAATTGATTGCATCAGGTTCACTGGGGTTCCAAAGTCAGGGTTTATAGGGACACACATATGAACAATGATCAGGGTTTTTCCTAGTATTGTTTCATGGGTTTGTATTACGTTTCTTGTAACGTTTTAAACTTGAAAACTTGAAAACGCAATCCTCTGTTTCCATTTTTCAGTCCAATGTGAACCCAACCCCTGCTTTAATGGAGGTACATGCCAGGAGGGAGATGCGGACACTTTCAGCTGTCTCTGCCCTCCGGGTTTGGCTGGCGACAGGTGTAACGTGTTGCCCACCCCCTGTTTCGGTGACCCGTGCGTCAACGGAGACTGCGTCCCCGTCCAGACAGGGTTCACCTGCATCTGCTACGACGGTTACACCGGGAACACATGCGAAGATAGAGGTATGTTAATTGAATTAAATTCAAGTTTATTAAAGTGCTGACTAATTTGAACCTGTCATTGGCTCGATATGGCAAAGGCGGATCGCCAGGTGGGTCCTGTAAGTCCACAGGACGTGCTACCCAAACCCTCCCTTTTCGTGTCGGTTGGATGAACTTTCAAAACTCAACGTCTGCACCCCCCTCTCAAGATAATTGCAAGTATTTGTCGGTAATATTGAGACGGCGTTTACCCAATTAAGGATATGAATATATGCATTTCTTTAGCCATGTCGTGTGACCCTCTCCAAGTGCTCGCAATGTTTGAACTCCCCGTTTAAACCACAGGATGTTTTGGTATCTAGAGTCAAACCCAAAGCAAGATGGTGGCGAGGGAAAGAATATGAAATTTTGAAAATTAAGAGAAATAACTTTGTACACACCTACAGGTACTGTACGTTCTAGACCGACCGTCTGCCAAAACTACAGCCCCCGAAAGTCACTGGCAGAATACCAACAGAGATCCATCCAATTTTTTTTTTCTCAATTTGACGTCCATAGCCCAAGCTAGCAGGCATGAGCTTTTTCTGCGAATTCGCGGAATATCCGTGATTTCTTTTCTACCTTGGGGCCAAAAACTATTATCCTAACACACTGTAGCATACGAAAACTGGAGCCTATACCGCAATTTTTGCAAAGTTCTGTGTTTTTTTTTTTACCCCAGGTTCATCCCTGAGCTAGCTTTCATGATTTCTGAGCTTCGATGGGGGGTGGGGGGGGGTCTGGTGGTATGGTAACTCTGTTCTCATGGACAATCCTGGGTTGTAGGAAAATTTGACTACGAGAAATGGAATCGAAAAAGCAAAGCATGTTATAGTCTTTCACATAATATTTTCTTTGAATTAACTTGCTTTCATCCCCCCCCCCTGCCTTTTTTTTCTCTCCTTGTCATCGTTCAGACGAGTGTACCTGCCCAGAAGATATCTCCATTCCCTCTCTGCCCGGTTCATCATTCTACCAAGTTTTCTGGGACGTCCCTGATTGCAGCGGCTACCAAGTTTCTTCAAGTTTCCAATCTGGAAGTTACTTCACCCTCGGAAGGAGTATCGTCAATGTCACCTTCACCTCCGGAAGTGATGTGGTGGGGAGCTGTTCGTTTAACATCTTCGTAGAAAGTGGTAAGGCAGATTCTCACCACCATAAACATGGTTGTAGCTATGCATCCCGCGAAAGTGTCCATTAGCTATAAGGGTTGCATCCAAAAACCTGCCGTTTGTATTGAACGGCAGGTTTCTTTCCAGTTGGTTAACCAAGTGATCAGTCCCATGTTTTCGCACCTTAGTTGAGCTGCCTATTCGTCTATTATGCAACTCATCACACAGCTAGTAGCCAAATCACTATCAGATCAAGGCAGACAGACATGGCAAGGTGTGAACAAATCAACTCTTCCAAACTCACCAGTCTGTTTGCAGGAGAGATAAAGATTCAGTAAGTTGAGGTCAAGAGAGCTGAAAAATGCAACCTATGGTTTATGGACTAATTCTCGTCATGAGTGGGCAATCGGTTTATAGCATAGCATCTGATTGTGTCTTTTTTTATTTTATAAGATTCTGGGTAGCATGAATACAGCTAAACATACAGTATTCCTGTTTATAGTACTATTGTTCAATGTGCGGTTTCTATTGTATTTTCTATTGCGCCTTGAAAAGAACTGTGCAAAAGTGCTTATAACACAGACCTCTGCAATCGCTAGTGTTACAGTTCTAATGAATTTGATTAGTAGTAACAATAACTCCACCAACTGTATGCCTTTTGATAATCACACACCCGGGCCAACAGAGGACATTTTCCCACGCCTCTCTGTTTATAGAAATTGGTTGAAATATACTGCGTATTGACATTGGTCAGGGTAATTCCCTGACAACATATCCTGTCAATTCATAAATCAATCACCCATGCATGTCATGATAATAGTCACGCGGGAGATTCTAACCACGGTTCTATACGGAGTTGAGAGAAAGGTTACCACCGGTTAAAACGATAGGGTAATCGTTTGTACGCGATATTCTTTAGGTTTCCATATCAAGTTCATGAGGGTGTGCCTCTTAGAAGAGTAATTATGTGGTTACAAATCTCAGAAAAAACAATGACAGTCATAGAGGTTGGGTAGTTCATTGATAGGCGTCTACAAAGTTTCCAGCACAGAATTTCTTGTTTTTGAATATTTTTTGGGGGGTTTCGGCAGAGGATAAACAAGGGTCATGTTTGCATTACTGCAAGCTAGCCATTTTATTGTTGTGTATGATTTCATCGACTCTTGGCAATAGGGTAATCGTTTGTACGCGATATTCTTTAGGTTTCCATATCAAGTTCATGAGGGTGTGCCTCATAGAAGAGTAATTATGTGGTTACAAATCTCAGAAAAAAACAACGACAGTCATAGAGGTTGAGTAGTTCATGGATAGGCGTCTACAAACTTTCCAGCACACAATTTCCTTTTTTTTAAATATTTTTTGGGGGGTTTCGGCAGAGGATAAACAAGGGTCATGTTTGCATTACTGCAAGCGAGCCATTTTATTGTTGTGTGTGATTTCATCGACTCTTGGCAATATCATTCAGTTATAATATATTGTATGCATGTATGTATGTGTGTATGTATGTATGTATATTAGATCCTCCTGCAAGCAGGAACTCGCGAAGAAGCCTCATTGGATTATCAAATAATAATAATATAATAAATGAGACTTATATAGCGCCAAATCAGTAGACAAAAGTCACTTTGTAAAGCTCAAGGCGCTTTACAAAGAAAGCAAACTAAATCAAAGCAGCAAGCTGACCGAAGTCAGTCTGTTAGATTCATATTTAACGTCCATGATTATGAATTGTCAATTGTCAGCAACTCTGTAACCGTACGACATACATTAAACTTAGAGTGACTATAACCGGGGACCTTATGCTTGGAAGGCACCGGCGTTAACCACTGAGCTAACACTCCTGGACACTGTGGAAACTGGACACTGTGGAAGGGTTAAGTTAAGTTCATAGTATGGATAAGACCATGCAATCTGCAAAATAGATTATATCAGACCTCTAGTTGTTTCATAGCATTTTGAGGAGTTATTCACTGATAATGACTCGTTCACATTAACTTACAGATGTGGCTGTAGACCCATGTGGATCCAACCCATGCCAGAATGGAGGTCAGTGTACTGAGCTACAGGGTAACAATTACCTCTGCTCATGTCCTGATACTCACACAGGGAGAAACTGTTCTGTTCCTGTATTAACAAGTGAGTATCAAATTGTTTGGAAATAATTAAAATCCTGATTGAGCTGGGTAAAGAATTTAATGTTCCAGGATGGATGGGGAAGAGGCGTTTCGGGAGGTAATAAGCAGAGAAAGGAAGGTGGTGTGAAGATAGAGGCCAAGGGAGTCTTGAAAATGCTGAGCTAGAGAGAGGGAGTGGTTAAAATATATATATGTTGATCTGCAAAAGTGGGGGGGGGAGGAAAAATGAGCAATAACATAGGCTTGTTGATAACGTTTCATCGATATTCTATTTCTCCAGGGCCTTGCGATGCATCACCATGTTTGAACGATGGGTTCTGCCTCAACATGCCGGGTACCCCCTTGGGTTACTTGTGTTTCTGCCGGTCCGATTACATTGGCGCCCGATGCGAGATCCCCAACGACGGCTGCGCACAGAGTCCGTGCGAGAACGGTGGCACCTGCAGCCCGGAAGCTGAGGGTGCCTACAGCTGCGATTGCGCACCGGGATACGGAGGTGTAGACTGTAGCGAGCCACTTGCTTGCTTCCAGGAACCGTGTCAGAATGAGGGCACATGCGTCGAATTCCCGTCCAGTGTATATCTCTGCTTGTGCCAACAGGGGTACATCGGACAGGACTGCCAGGTGCGAGACAGGTGCGGATCGTCCCCCTGTGAAAATGGAGCGACCTGCATGAATGGCGACTCTGATTACACCTGCTCTTGTCCCGATGGGTATTCGGGAAGGACGTGCGAAGGTGAGACGGAAGGACGTCTGTGAATCTTAACAGTCACGGCAGCAGTTTGGTCTCGTATTGGGGGATTTTGAGGGGTTAGGGATATGATGAATGTATCAGGGCAGTAAGATATGTACTAAGAAAGTGGCAAAACCAGCTTATGAACAAGGGTCAAAACTTTCACAGAATTGAAGAGCGCATGTTCCACTGTACCTCTGCCTTCCCCCCCCCCCCGACCCCTCCGCTCCCATCTCTGTGGCGCAATGTTCTCGACAAAATCGTCATAAATCCCATTGTAGTGAAATATCTAACCATTTCACTTTCTTTGTTCGCAGTCAACGACAATGAGTGTGTGCTGGAGTGTCCCGAAGACATCTTAAGGACTGTGGAACCTCCCATCAGCTTTCTGTCAGTAGAGTGGGAATATCAAGAGACCATCTGTGACCTCCAGGTGATGTTCACGTTCCTCCCCGGCAGTCAATTCCCAGTCGGCCAAACCACAGTGCGAGGCGCCATACAGGGCCCGATCATATCGAGGGAGTGCTCCTTTACCGTCACTGTACAGCAAGGTACGTTTCTACGTGTTCTGCTGATATGGTACCACCTCGAATCGGTTCCCAACGAACCGTCGAAATGGTGATATCTGCCCAGTTTAAATTACCATCTTAGTGGACTATCCTCTGAAGAGCCAAAAAAAAATGATATTATTCACTCCGAAAAAGAAAAATGTTCATGAATTATTTTTTTACTACCGAATGTAAAGGAGTATTTGTTTACAACAAATTTTTAGAGAATGATGGATGTGGACTTTGTTTTAACAGAAAAATTTGACCTTTGACCTGCAAAATAGACCTTCAAAACAATCAATATTGAAATAGAAGTGACCAGTGAGAAGTTAGATTTATAAAAATTGATTTCAAAGATTAAATATACTTCCAGAGCAACAAGTTTCATATCTCGGTCTAAATATCTCTTTTAGCATAATGTAGCATTAAAATCGCTACAAAATGGTGGGGAAAATCTGCCAATACTTTTTTGATAAAGTTTAGAGTTTTGTGTGTAGCGAGAACTATATTGAATAGGTAAGAAAATTCTGTGGTGAAAACATTTGCTAAACAAATGGTGCTGTGGCCGAGTAGATAAAGGCGGTGGCATTTGCAGCAATGAGGCTTTTTAGCAATTGGGAGGTTCCGGGTTTGATACTTGGCCGGGTCGTAGTAAGGTTGGTTTTTTCATCCAAAAGCAATCTACGGTTTTCCCATCTGAAATAATTTCTTAAAATTGAACAGATTCCAAATTTGAGTTCAAATGTTGGATTGGAAGCCACCCAACGTGTAAGTCGTAATCCATAAGCGTAAGTATGTCGTCCAGTTACAGAGTTGTTGACAATTAACAATTCATAATCATGGACGTTAAATATGAATGTAAGAGACTGACTTCGGTCAGCTTGCGGCTTTGATAAGCCAATGCGGCTTCTTCGCGAGTTCCTGCTTGCAGGAGGATCTAATATACATACATACATACATAAGCCCTTGCTGGTTTCTCCCACATTTGTGGTTCGCTTAAGCCTCGTTAAAATAACTGCTGATTATTATGATTATTATTATTATTATTATCATGATTATTAAACAACCTTTCTGTGTGTTAAGCAATTTGACCATTCTGCAAAAGCAGCATGTTTGTGAAAGCGATTAAAGATTCAAAGATAGATGACGTTTTCATGAATGCAGCTTGTTGGAATTATTCGATTGCCTTTGACACTGGGTCAAACTGTGGAAACAGTATGAAATCAAACTACTGTGATGTCATTACGATTTTTATATGTTTCGTGTTTTTTTGTTCCTCCCCCCCCCCCATCCCTCTTCTTAACTTTCTCAGATCCCTGTCTCTCAGAGACTTGCAGCGGTAACGGTGATTGCTTTACTCTGACTTCCGAAATTTTTGTATGTCTGTGCGATCCGGGATATACAGGTGATAGGTGTCAGGAGTTATTTAACCCTGGTGAGTTTAGAACGTGACAAAATGAGTTTCAAGCAAGAGAGCGTTAAATAATATATCGTGGTATAATATACTGTACCCTTGCAATATTAATTTATGTATATGACGGTATGGGATATGTGTCCTTTGGCAGTGTGGCTCTAAATGTGTATCGTTTATCAGTCTTTAGTGTGGTAAGCCATGTGTGCACTGGTGTTACCACATTAAAAAGTCTCGGTTGAGTAGAACAGTAGTACCCTACAACCAATCGCATAGCAGATTAATCACGAAGGCATGTAAGCAAGGCGACCTGTACGGAAGGTACACATACAACAAGTAGCGGGTTAAAGGGTGTCTCGGTTCCTTAGCAACGCAAGTGTCCTTGTCCATGTTGTGATACAAGTGAATGCCATACGCGGCCATCTTGAAAGGCTCAGACTTAAGACATTCGAATCAGTAACCAGAGTCCAAGGTCCAAAACAAGCCAGTACTCTGTCCATTGCAAAAGAGAGTAACTCTCAGACGTCAAACTTAGAGCGATTATTCATGAAATTTTACGATAGTGGTAATAAATAACACTTTAGTACTACTATTTACAGAGCAGGTCACATGACCCTCTGTGGTACCTTGCTTACTTTGTATAGTGAGATGTCCAGATTTATATATGTCGAGGGAGCTTGTTCCAAAGCTGCTACTTTCACACAAGATGCATCTTAACTACACAACTTATGAATATGTAGTTAACAGAAGAATGACCTTCCTCACACTATTGATATTACATTATATATGGCATGCTCTATAAAAAGGTGAACCAGCCATTTTATTAGGGGTGCCCAATTATTTTTGAAGCCGCCAGGTATGATGTATTTTCTAAAAAGAACATTATGACAGATATTTGAGGGAGGGGGGGGGGAGGAACCCTAGGTCAGCTGTTACACCTTCCTCCCCTCCCAGGGTGACTCAACCAAGGTGAACCTACCCATCCGGGTAACAATTGGTTAACAACAATGATTTTATTTACCCATACATTTAATCTTTCATCGATTGTTTTTACAAACCAGGAACCGGCTCTCAGTGTCTCTCCGAACCTTGTCAAAATGGAGCCACGTGTTTCGATGTCAGTGCCAACTACACATGTCTGTGTTCGACCGGTTACACTGGGAGGAATTGTAACGAACTAGAACCAATAGGTGAGTTTAGATGTATCAATAGTTTAAAACTTGAAACTGATGACAGTGAACAAAAAACCAAAGCAAGCAAAGTACTGTTTTGCATAATTAGGGGAAAAAAAGAGTATAATATACAGCAATCGTCGATGGATATTTCTGGTAAAGCTTTAGCATTACTTTTTATTATTCCTACTATCGTCAGTTGAAAATGTCAGTAATAAAAGCCTCCTTGTACACTGGATGAGAGCAATGGTCTGAATAATGTTAGGCTCACGACCCAGGATCTCCCATCGGAACTGAGCCGATGGAGACTAACCAGACCCTGCCCCCCTCCCCCACCCCACCCACCCCATATATATATATACCTGTATATATATATATATATATATATATATATATATATATATATATATATATATATATATATATATATATCGTTGAGCGATCATCAGACAACAGTTAGCTTCAAGTTATGCTCCAGGAATATATAGGCTCATCGTCGGGATTACCGGGGGTTATAGGGTTGTTGGTGTATTGTTTCCTGTCGGTGTATGCTCTTTTGCGTCCGTTATGTTGGTGGGGTTTTTAACCTTTCTTCGGTGTTCTCTCCTTTGACGGTGTTCAGTTGGCAGGAGGGTTATCTGTTGGTGGTTGGGCTGGAGTTGTTTATGTGGAACTTGTTTTCATGTTTTTTTTTTATTAGTTATGAACGACTTCACTACCAAATTTTAAATCCATATTTCAATATGTTGCAGATCCCTGCGAAGATCGTCCATGCGAAAACCAAGGTACTTGCGTGGTACTCTCGCTGACCGCAGGGTCGTACATTTGTCTATGCGTACAAGGATTCACTGGTTCAAACTGCGAGGCCGATACCATGGGTGAGTAAAAATCTTAAATTATAAATAAATAAAAAATTGTAAAGACTTTATAATATCAAAATCATTGATATGAGCTGTAAATAATGATGGTGAATATAGGTAAGAGTTTTTATTCTGCTAGGTAAAACTATAATTAGACATCAACAGTTGCTTTGTATCCAATACTGAGTTCCCACAAATTTAATATACTGCTTCATGTATTGGTACCACAAGGTTGTAGCAAACAACACACCATTAACAGCCTTAAGAAAACGGACGGTTGCATGTGTTGTGTTCATATCTTATAAACGGCACTGTTCCCTTCACAGCACTATAAGAATTTCTTTTTCAAGAGTTGGTATAAAACCTTGAATCACTGGTTTTGACGTCTATTTTAGTAGCTGCTTTATATTTATAGCGCCCAAGAGTTTAAATTTCCTTGCCAGGATTGAAAGATACTGGAGCACACGAGCACAAGCTCTTCACGATTGGGTACTGTCGCATTAAGAGTGATAAGTCCGATTTAAATGGTAGCAGATGCTATACTGATAACAACTGCAGAACGTTCTATTTATAAGCATACTGCCTTTTTGCATATCAAAAATTTCGGAACTGAAGTCGTCGATGTAGAATTAACTGATGGTCAACCCTTATTGACTGAGTAGGAAATTATCAACTGTGAGAAAAGAATAGTTGACAATGTTTTGTGTGAAATAATATGGTTTTCATAACTCTTTAAGAAGTGAAACTTCAAAAACGGCTTTCAAAAACGCTGTGATTTTTTTCCATCCGCAGTGGATGTCACTCCACCAAGGGTCGACTTTTGCCCGGAACTAGATGACCAGTATGTCCTGGCTCAGCGAGGAGGAGCCAATGTAATCTGGCCGGAGCCGAGTGCGGTGGACGATTCCGGTTCTGTTTTCGTCGCCTCTCAGACCCACAGATCGGGCGATTTCTTCCCGCTTGGCACAGCTCTGGTCATCTATCAGTTTAACGATACATCAGGGAACTCTGCCTACTGTTTATTCATCGTATCTGTGCTCGGTAGGTTCACCTCGATACTGGATATTCGTTCACTAAAATGTATCTATATATATATACATATCAATAAAAAAATATAAGCATAGTAATTTCACCAAAAGAAAATGGAAGCTTTGTAGTTGTTGTTACTGTTAGGGACAGCTTCTTTTTATTCTTTTATACGTTTATTCCGGGTGGGTTGACTTTATTCCGTCTACCACTTATAAACAGCTCTTTGAGTTAGAAATTTGCTCAATATTTCAATACTTAAGTCAGTATAGTAAAAATCCCATAAACATTGTAATTCAACTGTGTCGTTTGTTTACATAGTCAAGTTTCTATTTTCTATATTTTTCCAGTAAAATTTGCTTTACACGTGTTTTGTGTAAGCCTGGATTGCCCCATTTTGGATCACATCTCCAGTAATTCTGTTTATACCGAAAATCATTGTGTCTATTTACACAGCCAGTGAACCTCGACTTGATAACGATTTTGTGCTTTCAGTCACACTTTTTGGATTTTCAAACTCTCGTTTTGTTTTGCAGTCGAGAACTCGCCTCCGGTCTGTTCTCCCGAGTGCCCAGAGGACATAGATGTCGTAACTGACTCGGATCTTGATTTCACCAGAGTCTTCTGGAACGAGTTATACAGATCGTGTAACTACACGGTCTCCTCCTCTCACGAGTCTGGAAACTTCTTCCTGACCGGAACAGAGACGGTCAGTCTGGAGTTCAGAGAGGGCAGGGAACTGGTGTCCTCGTGTACCTTTGAAGTCACGGTTACTAGAGGTATGAAAACCGATTTACTACCGCCGCCCGATACCGTGGTACTAACTGCGACGTAAATTGCAGGATCTTACATGAATCAGATCGAGGCCGCACTCTACTTGCCTTTGTTTATCCAGTCGAATAGATATTTACTTAGACTGCCATTGCCTGCTGCTGCGCATATCTCTCCGTTTATCTCGTCACGCATTGCGAGAATTCAAGAACCATTCTCTCGTCGGTATGCTTGAATGAGCTGATAAAATCATTTACGAGGCTCTTGAACAAAACCATGTCTGCCACTACTGGCTCTTGAGTTTTTTGTCCACGTGGCAATTTGTAATCTCTCAAGCGTTATGTTGACCTCACCCTGAAAGTGGTTACAGACGAAATTAGGTACAGCAGAGGTTGTGAATCTCCAGTAGACAACTTTGAACAAGTAGACAACTTTGTAGACAACAGTAGACAACTTTGAACAAACTTTACTCTTACACAAAATCATCTTCTAGAAATTTAGTATGTTTGTTCGTCGGTGTAAAATTATGCAGAAATTGTGAATATAACTCGGCGTTGTATTAAAAGAAATGTCTTACCCAGTTTTATATCACACGTACCATTCTGTTATTCGTCACCATTTAACATTTCTGTAATGAGTTTTTTTATCCATTTTTCTCTAAACGAGACAATTAAAACTATTTGACTGTTATTTTATTTTTCGACATTTTATTCGGCAGGTTTCCGAACATTCTGTAGCAGCAGTCCCTGTCAGAACTTGGGAACCTGTCAGGATTTGAGGGACAGGTATGAGTGCATCTGTCCGCGAGGATTCGCGGGCGCCAACTGTGAGAACCTTATTAGCGGTGAGTACCGTCCCTTTAACATGTTCCTCAGAGATGGAGTGAGTACCGTCCCTTTAACATGTTCCTTAGAGATGGTCGGCTTGCTGGCGCAGCGAGAAAAGGGACACACGGCTGTTCCTGAGTAGTTATTGCTTTGAACTCAGGATGGATGAGTATGTTGGAAAATGTATGCTTCCCCCTCCCCTCCCTTCCCCTCCCCCCACTACAAAGATGTGTTTTTTTTTATGTTTACTCTTTACTATCAAACAGTACCGTTATGTGCTGAGCATGTTGGAAAATTAATGCTTCTCAACTCCCTCCCCCCCCACTACCAAGATGTGTTTTTTATTATGTTTACTCTTTACTATCAAACAGTACTGTTATGCGCATAGGAGCATCGAAAAAACTTTTTTTCTGGTGCGTGGCCAGGACTTAAAGAGAACCATCGTTCGTCAGAAATCCTGCAGAGTTTGATACCTGTGCATCGGGGATTGAGCTTTTAATTTTTTTTACAATGCAGGTTTCTTTAACGACCAAATTAAGTTCCCTTATTAATTCTTCTGTTTTACTGTCTTTCGATCTTCAGTGGACACCGTGGCTCCCGTGATCACCTTCTGTCCCATGGATGTGTCAACTATGACACTAAACGGGGATACTTCTGTCCCCGTCATCTGGAGGATGCCGCAAGCGCTGGATAACTCGGGTACAGTCGTCGTGTCCGACCAGACCCATTACTCTGGGGACGATTTCGCCGTAGGCGTGACCACTGTCCTGTACGAGTTCTGCGATCCCCATGGAAACAAAGCCATGTGCCAGTTTAGGGTTGTTGTCGATAGTACGTATACTATTTTTATTTTTTTTTTTTAAGTTTTTTTTTATCCCTCTTTGCTTTCTGAATTTTTGGGTAGAATTTCCTGTCACGTTTTTATTTTTTTTAATAAAACGTTCACTTCCTTTCTTCTGCATAAAGGTTTATCTAAATTTTTGCTCTTCATAGTTTTGACAATTTTTTTTTTGTTTTTTTGTTTTGGTACTTTCATAACTTTAAAAATTAAATCAGAGCTTAATTTTTGCCACAAAATATTAGAAAATTTCAAAAACTTTATTGTCCTTTATTGGTATAAATATTTTACAGATCCGGAAGAATGTAATATCAGGTGTCCATCCGATATCGTGACCTCTGCCGAAGTGGGTGTGGAGTTTGTTCAGGTCAGGTGGGAACAGCCCAGTACCATGTGCAGTTACATCGTCTCCTCCTCCCCGCTGCCGGGAAGCTTTTTCGTGACGGGCCCGACACCCGTCACCGTCATGCTACTGAACAATTCCGGAGCTGTGGCGGACCAGTGTTCATTCACGGTGGACGTCAGGAGCGGTAAGTAGTATAAATCCAGTAGTAGCGCCGACTTCAAAGCGAAAATGAATATGAATATGAATCATTTGAATATGAATAAAAAGTCAGTAAGAATATGAATAAAAATATGAATATGAATAAAAATATGAATATGAATAAAAATAGTGAGTAAGAATATGAAAAAAAAATAAGAATATGAATAAAAAAAAAATATATATAAATAAATAAATAAAAAAAATAAAAAAAATATATAAGAATATGAATAAAAAAAGTGAGTAAGAATATGAATAAAAATATGAATATGAATAAAAAAAGTGAGTAAGAATATGAATATAAATATGAAAAAAAATTTGAATATGAATAAAAAGTGAGTAAGAAATGGAATCATAACTTTGATAAGAACCGGATTAATTTGATGTGAGATATATTGGATCCAGTGCGTGTTAAGTGCGTTCCTAGAGAAAAGAATATATGCTTGCATGGACTTGTAGACTTGGCTTGCAGAGGAGGGTACAAAAACTGCTTATTTTTTCCAACACTTTCTGTTCACCTCGAAGGAGACATTTTCCTGTCGCTACACCCCTATGATTTAGTCATTTATACCTCTGCCGTAGGTTTGAGATAAGAATAGGTTTTTTTTTTATCTCTTTTGTATTAAGTGCTGCAGCGATATTCTTTGGTCATCTTAGATTGCTGCCTATAGAAAACCAGTCCTTCTCTAATCACTCAAGCATTTAACAATTTATAACTTGATAGCATAAACTACCCCAAAATACTAGGGGCATTAACTAGGGCATAAACTACCCCAAAGTTAGGATTCATCTTTGAGTCTACCTAACGAATTGACCAGTCACCTTTATGACTGCAAATACAAGTACTCTAATAGCCAGCACTATACTTTCCTGTGTGTGAAGACAAGTTTGGCTTGACCACTGAAATAATACACCGTGTCTTTCATCATGAATTTGTGCAGAGGAGTGTTCAGTATGGCTAGCACTACCAACTCAGGTAGATATTCAATCTCCCTGTTTTAGGCCCAAAAACACGGTACTCCGGGTGGTATATTTGCTATAGGCAGGGAAGATCGTAATGGAGAAACCATGCTAACGTTAGGGTAGTGTCTAAAATTTCATTGCATCAAATCGAAGTTATCGGTCCCATGGTTCGCTTAACAGCAGAGAGGAATATAAATGATCAATGAGAGATCCGTTTGAAAATGTTTTTGTACTTATTTTTTAAATTTTTTAAAATTTTTTTATTTCACGTAGTTGTGACCTTCGATCCTTGCCTCGATCCTAACGTCTGCGGCACCGGGCAATGTATCGTGGATTCAGCCAGTACGGACGGCTTCAGGTGCGAATGCACCCGCTGCTACATCGGAGAGTACTGCCAGAGAGGTGAGTCGACAATTAGACACACATGTCACGGCACATGTCGAGACACATGTCAAGGAGGGAAGGAGGAACCTTTAATAAACTGAAGAAAGCTATGCGTAGCTCCCTACGTATACTAAACAATTAAGAAACACGATTTAAGTTATATAAGAATGAAAATCAATATAATACCAACGTGTGTCAACATTTCTCTATCTAATTACAGCACTGCCAGTCGCGAATCCATGTTCCTCTGGAGCCAACCTTTGCCAGAATGGAGCCACGTGTAGTTTTACTGATTGTGAATTCGTCTGTACGTGCACCGATCAATATACCGGAATGTACTGCGACAGTAAGTGTTTACCTTGGTTTGTTTTATTTTCATAAATCCACTGACACCCGACCTGGGAGCATATCTCGTAGGTAGCTCGGGAAACAGACATGGAAAAGGATGCTTTCTTGTACCGGTTTCAGAATGGAACGGTCGCTATATTATCCCCCAGAATGTAAATAATCTGTATCATTTCATTTATTAAGTTTGACAGACACATGACCGGTCAAGACTGCCTGTAGAAAGACCAGTCCTCCTCAGATGCACTCGACCATTAATAATTTGTTACTTGACAGCATAAACTACCCCAAATTATGCCCATTAGGATTCATCCTTGAGCGTGCTCCCTGATTAATTGACCAGCCACCTGTATGATTGTAAATTAACACAAGTGCTCTAATGGCCAGTGCTACTTTCCTGTGTGTGAAGACAACTTTGGCTGGCACACTGAAATAATACACTGCGTGTTCAATCATGAATTTGTGCAGAGGAGCGTTGTCAGTATGTATGGCTAGCATTAGCAACTCTGGTACACACGTCATTAAATTACATTTCCGATCGTATCTTTCTTCAGTCGAGAGAGTACAAATTGACACCGTAGCCCCGACAATCATCGGCTGTCCAGTCGACATAACCCGCACGGTCAACGCCGAAGCGGAGGAGGCAGTGGTCATGTGGGACAGAATCAGATATATCGACCAATCGGGAACGGCATACTTTGTGCATTCGTCGCATCGGTCTGGCGATTCCTTCCCGTTGGGTCTGACTACGGTCACGTCGATCTACAGCGACGCATCAATGAACTTTGCCTACTGCAACTTCAATGTCATCGTACGGCAAGGTGAGAGCCAGCTGCATGCTGCCAGCAGTCAATTATTAAAACAACCATGTGCTGATCTTATTGAAAAATTCATAATTCTCAAGTCCTAACCCCCCCACCCCCTCCTCTCCCTCAAAATGTTGTTGTTAGAAAAGTTGTGTTTTGTCTATACACGTGCATGATAGATGGGCGGGCCGGGAGGAAGGGGGAGGGGTGGGGAGGGAGGGGGAGTGGATGGGAGATACAATGTTGCCATGGCAATAAGATTTGTGTCACTTGGGAGGGAGGGAGGGAGGGAGGGAGGGAGGGAGGGAGGGAGGGAGGGAGGGAGGGAGGGAGGGAGGGAGGGAGGGAGGGAGGGAGGGAGGGAGGGAGGGAGGGAGGGAGGGAGGGAGGGAGGGAGGGAGGGAGGGAGGGAGGGAGGGAGGGAGGGAGGGAGGGAGGGAGGGAGGGAGGGAGGGAGGGAGGGAGGGAGGGAGGGAGGGAGGGAGGGAGGGAGGGAGGGAGGGAGGGAGGGAGGGAGGGAGGGAGGGAGGGAGGGAGGGAGGGAGGGAGGGAGGGAGGGAGGGAGGGAGGGAGGGAGGGAGGGAGGGAGGGAGGGAGGGAGGGAGGGAGGGAGGGAGGGAGGGAGGGAGGGAGGGAGGGAGGGAGGGAGGGAGGGACAATGTTGCCATGGCAATAAGATTTGTATCACTTTGGAGAAAGAGACTTCTACATGATCCTGTATTAGTTTACAACAACTCTGTGATTCAATGATGTATATAAGTAGGTTTTTTATTTCTTTTTTTTTCCCTTGTTTTTTTGTCTCTCTTAAGTCGGAGTCATGTGCGATACAAACATCTGTCCAGAGGATATCATGCAGTTCAACACCGGTAATCTTAAATTCATGGAAGTATTTTGGAATCAAGTGGACGAGGTCTGCAATCTCAGGGTGGAGTCCAGGCCGCAGACGGGGGATCTGTTTCCGATCGGCGTAACCCGGGTTACCTGGATGATGTACGATAGCGACAACTCCCCCCAATCCGGCTGTGTCTTCACCGTGACCGTAACCGATGATTGTAAGAAAATTTAAAAAAACAAAAATTTCTGTTTTTTGTTGTTTCAGTTCGAAATGTGGCATGAAATATGATTGAAATAACTACATTTCAAAAATCTGCTTTTCTGATTTTATTATATCAGGGTTCTAGGTTTCAAGTGAGTTTATCTGCCCATAATGTCTATTTGCTGGCCCACTTTTGTGCGTGTGTCTGATATGTCCGCATTTTGGTTTTTAGTCCACCTCGGAAGATGATCCTGCTAGGATCAAAACTGTTTGTACCTGAGTTGTGTTCTTGTCTTCATATCGTCAAAGTCCAAGATGGAGACCTTCTGCTTTGGTTTGATTTTAAAATCAGTTGACTAGCACTATAATAATAATAATAAGTAATATTTATATAGCGCATAATCAGCAAAGCTGCTCAAAGTGCTTTACAAGTAGTATAGAACCAATAAGGCATAAAATGTAAAATCCTAAAGCAACAATATAAAAAACACCCGTACTAAACGATAATAAAAAATATATATATAAAAATAAACCTGAACACATATAGTCCAAAACAAATTCAAAAGTATGTCAATAGTTTAAAAAAAAATGCGCAAAAGATTAAATCATAGAAATATGATGTTCTACTATACACACAGGTCATAATAGATTCATTCCAATTCTGTTTTCAATTTAAATTTGAAAAGCACTGCATCAGGCAAGCTTTTGTTGTTTGTTTCCATGGTAACTATTTGATTATGTTTCCAAAGTAACTTTTAATTATAACTGAATGCAGCATCATGCATGCACCACCCACTGCAATTACTGGTTTCTAGCTATCAATAGTAAATTATGTTTGAATAAAAACTGTAAATGATATAAAAAACAATTGATGTTCAAGGCGGTTTCTTCTCTCCTTTCTCACTCTCTCATCATAGTCACAAATGTCTGCTTCAGAGAACCGTGTGAATCAGGCCAGTGTCGCCCTAATCCCAACCAGCTTGATGGATATGAATGCATCTGTTCGGCTGACTCACCAGACTGTACTGATGTAGGATTTCTTATTGGTAAGTCATTTCCAATGGATGGAAACAGGCTGTGACTGTACATCTTGTCGAAATCCTCCACATTTTGTACCCCCTCCCCCTACCCCCCAACGGTTCACACAGTCCCAAAGTTGGAGGGCCACCTGATGACATTAGCAGGGATGCCAGAATACCGGCAATAGCCGGAATTCTGCCTTTTTCCCGATTTTGAAATTTGGTTCCGGCTCTTCACGATCTTTCCGTCCCAGTTGAAACAGGCATGAGCTTTTTCCGCGAATTTCTAATTATTATCCTAACACACTGTAGCATATGCAAATTGGAGCCTATACAGCAATTTTTTCTCTGGGTTTTCATAAAGTTTCCAGCATTAGCTTAGATAGTCTTTGGGACATCCAAGTCCCCACAACTTTCAGGCCCTAGTATTTAACTGCTGCCGACTGGAGGGATTGTCTCTGGGACATATTATCATTGACCAGGGGAAATATAACGTCTGTAAAGAGCTTTGACACCTATTGCTGGTGTAAAGCCCTATATGAAAATCAAATATTAAATATTATTATTAAAATTCTCTTTTCCTTTTTAAAAAATTTTTCAATCTAGGAGGGGAAGACGTACAGGCTCCTACAGTGTTGTCCTGCAGCAATCTTATCCACTTCGTGGAGAAGGGCAACACTTACCTCGAGCTAACGTGGACGGCTCCCAGAGCCATCGACAACGCCGGGTCAGTCTTCACGCAGGCTTCTCACAGCCCGCCGTACAACTTCACCCTCGGAGTTACCGAGATAGAGTACAACTTCACCGACACCACCGGCAATCTGGCCAGGTGCGCTCTGAACGTCACCATCGAGGAGAGTAAGTGCCGTTTTTTTTTTATATTGTACTCAGCCGTCTCTCGATTCCGATTTTCCGCATTAGATCGTCTCTGCTGTTGTTGTTCTACCGGAATTAATTATGTTTGTATGTAGGTATTTTAGATCCTCCTGCAAGCAGGAACTCGCGAAGAAGCCATCATTGGCTTATGGAAACCGTAAGCTGCCCAAAGTCAGTCTCTTACATTCATATTTAATGTCCATGATTAACTGTAACTCTGTAACTGGACGACATACATTAATCTTGGAGTGACTCGAATCGGGGGACCTTATGGTTGGAAGGCACTGGCGTTAACCACTGAGCTAACACTCCATGCCACAATTAAAGTGCATACATGATGCAGCCATGCCAAGAGGTAGCCCATCGACCATATTTGCTGGCATCCTGCAGCCTGGTATTAAACCCCGTGGAGACAACCACACATATACATCCGACATACAGAAATATTGACGACGAAAAACAATCCATAGAAAAGTGTCCCGTACATTCCGTACATATAACACGTATATTGGGCTACGACCTAAACAGTCGGAAATTTCTTCAACCTGGTTTTCAAAAGTGTGAAAAGATGGCCAAAATTTAGCATCTAATCACCACCCGGCTTCCAGTTAACCAAGATTTATAACCCCGGTGCCCCCTCCATTATGCCACTCACATAATTCCCCCTGTCGTCATTTTCTAGGCGATCCACCTTAGCAAAGATGTCGGTCCCTGTGGTAAAATGTCCAAATGCTAAATATTCATATGATAATTGATATGGTGATTGATAGGCCTTCCACTGCAGACTGCCCTCACTTAGAAAATCTCCCAAACAATCCCCACCCCCCCCACGCCCTCCCGGTATGTGTCCGAAGGTTTGTACTACAAAAGACGGTTCCTGCAGTCGGCATTCTAACACTGTGATACCAGGCAGCTGATTTGTGATGTGCTATTCTACCATCACAGATGATTTTATCGATCGTATCATATGTCTATGTGCTTCTTCTATAGTCGAGGATTCCGATCACCCTCTTTTTGATTTTTACATAAAACCACGTAGATTTTACACGATCCTACGTATGCGGACAGAACGGTTTAGGCGATCATTTTTACCTAGAAGTATTAAAACTTTGAATTGCATGATACATAGATAACTTTTTTAACCTATTTTTAAGATGCTCTAGTCCATTTTATTATATTGTCATATTTTGATGAATATCAATAAATTTTACTTTACTTTACTTTACTTTACTTTACTTACTTTACTTTACTTTACTTTACTTTACTTTACTTTACTTTACTTTACTTTACTTTACTTTACTTTACTTTACTTTACTTTACTTTACTTTACTTTACTTTACTTTACTTTACTTTACTTTACTTTACTTTACTTTACTTTACTTTACTTTACTTTACTTTACTTTACTTTACTTTACTTTACTTTACTTTACTTTACTTTACTTTACTTTACTTTACTTAATAGTAAATCGTACTTCTATTAATAATTTTGACAGTGTAGGCAGAAACTAACATTACCTGATTAACGATCTACATCATTCGTTAATATTTCGCGGTACCTCTGATTGTCATTTTTAACATCATCAAGACCACGGACACCGGCCTGTTAGAATTCCTTTGAAACGCTTTGTTGCACTAGTGGGTATACTGCATATGTCGAGTATGTTGGACGATAAAGTCAAAGTTATCAGTTCAATGGGCTGCAACTCAGGTCCAGTCACAACTCTACGATACTGCTTGTAATCTAGCACAATTTATCGCCGTGTGCTAGAAGTAAAATAACGTCAACGCTAACAACATAATGGCATATTTGGCTATGTTTCCGTAGTTAATTATCCGTAGTTTGACCATATGGGATGATCCACTATTTGAAAGGAAAGGGAGAGGCCTTCATGCATAGTTACACGATCTCTATGGTGTCCAACAAATTCACTTAAAATGTGACTTTTAGACCGATATGGAAGTTGTTTTTTGTTTTTTGTTTTTTTTATTGCAAAGGGCAGTTTTACATGAGAACTTTGCCAGTTGGTGATTGGCGAACAGTGGATAATATCGCCGGCAGACGTTGAAGGAAAAAACAAATTAGTAGTTATGTTTGATGCAACATGTACCCTATCCTTCCTTAAACATATGTCAGATTGGAAAAGAGCACAAATTAGTCAGAGATCGACATGTCCGTAGACAGAAATGCTGATCTCGTATTTACATCCGACCTTCTTTTCTTTTGCTCTACAGAAGACACGACACCTCCTACGATAACCGGCTGTCCGGTCGGATACATCACCCCAGCGAATCCTGATTCTCTATTGTACGTCGAGGTCGAGTACCCGTCACTGTCTGCGAGTGATATCTCCGGTATCAAGGAGCTTCGCATCACGCCCCCGCTCCCGAACAACAATGCCCTGTCCGGTAACTTCTTGGTGGGGGAGAGACACGTCCGGGTCTGGGAGTTTATCGACAACGAGGACAACATTGCCACCTGCAGCGTGGTGATCGATCTGCGAGGAAACGGACAGTAAAAGCTGAATGTGATAAATCGTCGTAATAAAGGGAAGCGGGTGATACTCTCACCTGAGGGAATATTTGTTACTTCGGATCCGGCTTTTACGAGGTTTGATGTTTGATGCCGAAAAAATTTAAAGTGAGAACAGGACCGACAATTGGCGGTGGCCTCAAGACTTTTTTTTTGTTGCTGTTTTCAATCAACTTGCTTTGGTGTAAGAAATGTCATGTCATAGAAAGGTGACGGAACAAAGTTTCTGAATTTATATGACCTAACTCTTCATTATGTATGTGTGCTGCAGATCTTCTTAAGTGCGTCCAATGCAAAGGTTGAACGTTTTAAACACTGACTGGATGTAGTTCATCTCAAAGGACACTTCGAGCTACCGCAGACGCCAGCACTGATATGGTGAACACAAGTCTCGTTCACATTTGAGAATTGAGAGGCTCTGACGTCGGACCCCTCAAGGGGCGATCAAGATCGTAGCGCGGACACGCTCGTCGTGTCCTTGGGATCAAAGCCCGCAATCGTGGCCTCCCTTTTGGAGAGGATCCTCTCACCTCCCACTCTCCCCCCCCCCACACCTCCCCCCAAAGTGACCATTGATTATGTAAAATATTGTTAGAAAACAATAATTATGTAGAAATATACTGCTTTATATTTAATATACCTTTGTAATGTATGTTTTTGCCACAACAAAAATATGACACCAAAAAAGTAAAAGTGGTGCAAAAAATAGGAAAAAGTAAAAAGAATAGATATAAGCTAAGTCTAGTATTACAACTCTTAGTATGTTGCAAGGTGCTGGTTGCCTTGATTATTCTGTTTATGGAGGAATTTGAAATCAACTGAAAATTATATAAAAAAGTACTTGTTCCTTTAGCTTTATTTTCATCCCTTTTATCTTACCATATTTATGAATATTAAACAACTGAATATGTTATTCCTACAGTTGGAAGGAAGGGGGGGTATGTGAGGGGACTGGGAGGAATGGCCTATTTAATACCTATCAAGTTTGGAAAATTGGTACTTGCAACTTTGAAGTAAACTTGCAAAATTGAAGTTAATGGTTTACTATATATCTCCAAATTCATGCTTCATATTACTTGTGCAAAAGTCTTATTTTATTTTCCCCCTGATAAATGTGAAGGTTGCTTATATATTGATTGATATCTGGTTTATATTTATGCAAACTGTGTCTGTGATTTTCATTGTTGAGAATCTAAAGAGGAATCCAGAATATAGCATATAGACATACATCAGTCAAGCTAATAAAGGTCCTTACGGGCAAGATGCATTATTTACATTCCTTGACAACTTGAATTATAGACCAGCATTAATTTTTAGCAATTTTACAACTGTAAATGAAGTCTCAGTTGACATGTTCATTGACTGGTGGTGCCGTCAAACTTCACCCCACTCCACCCCTGCCCCCTTCGGTACAGCCTCTTGAAGAACTGAAAATAGTATTAAAAACAATGGCTTGTAGTGTGTACTGCACTGGGCCACTTATTGTCTTAGAATGTGGGATTCGCCCCCTCCCCTGCATCCTCCAAAAAAGTATGGGTTCTTGTCTAACTTTATAAGCTGTATTGTGTGTATTTGTAAATTAAATTATTAAGGTGAAATATTTTTGTACATTTAACAACATTAACATTTTAATTTATCTGCTGCTTTTACCTACGAACAAGCTGAAACACTGATAACAGTAAATCTAATTTTATGCTCTGTTTCTCGGTAATTGGTTTGTGCTTAAAAGTATTTCCAATACGTTACTTTTCCTTTTGTCTTGAAGATTTCTATCATTTTTAATATTTGTGTTTCAGTTTCTCTGTATTTTGTCTAATCATATTGCAAATATAAAGAGCTATCTTTCGACTTACTAAAGAGCAGGATTTCGTTGTCATTTCTTTGTGTTAAATTTTCCTCGGTTATATTTTTTCATATATCTGACACCACTGGCATATCAGGTTTAGAGAACTCTTCCAAAAAAGACAAACTACTTTACGAGATGACAATTCTTTCCGAAACGAAATTCTAAATATTGATATTTGGGCACCTGAAACTAGCCAGCATTTATAAAATACCTTTTTTGGATATCTCTAGGCTTAAGCCTTCTAGTACTCTATGTGGTACTTCTACACACCAAATATGAGGTCTGCCCAAGCTTGCGAAATTTAAAAGTCTGGATATAGTAGCTACTCTCATCTAACAACAGGAGGCAAGTTGTCAAATAGTAAAAATTCAACAATTCTAACCTGACATTAATTTGTCATTAAGCTTTATAATTTAAATCTGCTACTATCTTCATGAAGCTTCAAGACATTTTTTTGCACCACACAATGGGGAGAGGGGAGGCCTAAGCTTAGATCACTCTCCTACTAGCTGCAACGTGTTGTAGTTTCTTCAGGTAAAACATGTTATTCCCTGTGGGGAGGGGTGAGGGGGGCGGAAGCAAGACAGAAGACCTGTATAGTACTAAAGCGAGACCTGCAGTCCTTTATCACTATGAGGATCAAAACAACTTTTTATCTCCCCGTAAAGGGATGAATAGAGGGATGAATAAAGCTAGAATATATTTATGAGAGAAACACTATAAATCTTTTGCTTAATTTCTCCAGACAAAAAACAAAAGAGAATATCGTGCTCCAGTCCATTTATTCAATGAAAATATGATTTTCAAGTACATTTAACATGAATAGGCAAGGTGATAGTAGCTTGAAAACAATCAACCAAAATATACATAAGTGTCACAAAGTATACTACATAAATAGTTGCTCTTTCTATACAATGATAAGCCAACTTAAAGTTGCATTGAAGTTAGCTGTCAATTTCAGCAAACTTTATCAAACTGAGTATTACTCCAAATAAGGTTAGAATTAGATAAAGCTTAGATAGCCTTCACATAATATATGTAAATTAACCAGTAACTCGTGGTTTCATTTGGGTTGGAAAAATTTCTGTCCCCAGAAAAAAAAATCTTTATTGATAATATGCATATTTAAGCAGATCAGGAATTTATTTTTCTAGAATTTTAATTATTTGAAAAGAATCTAAACTAGTACTCACTCAGTCAAGCAAATGAGCTGAATTTCAAGATATCAGTGAACTAGAGTAAAGAAAAATTAATAAATTCAACTCAACAACTTTCTTTGCTCTTTTCAAATTTGTTCATAATTTAGCAGTCACTTTCTTATCTTCCATAGTTCATATTCAACTCAATCATATGCTTTCATGTTTTCATCTGAGCAACAACAAATTTGGTAAAATTCTGAAATTTCTGTAACTATCTGAAATATAAATCTCATTTTAAATATTTTGTTAAAAAAAGTGCATGGACATAAATTTCACTGGAATGTCATCGTTATATTATACAAAGATGCCAAAAGCAACAACAACAAAAATAGACCATTTATCCCCCCCAGTTCCATACTTCTCTTGTATATCTACCTCTGTACAATATACTGCATTGAGTACTACCCAATGATATAATCAGCAACATTTGGTGCAACCCACCTGAAAGATGTAAGTCAAAACTTCCATGATTAATTCCGGAAAAGAATTTTTACCATTCACTTTAGGAGACATGCATCATGACGAACGTATTAACACGTTTCATATTTTTCGTCTTATGAAAATTGACGGCACACACGCATATTGTATTCAGGCCACGGTATGCAGGCTAATTTACCGGCTAAATGCCAGTGAAATTCACTAATTTTACCAGTAGGACAGAGAAGGCACTTGCATTTTTGATCTGCCAGTAGATAAAAGGGCATAAAGATATGATAAGTCGGCTATCCGTATGGAACATAAGCCCTCTGTTACTGCATATTCATCAGCAACTATTACTGGGCTGAAATATTTCTTTTACAGTCATTGAAGTGTGCTGTAATTCAGGGCAATGACAGCCATGGATTTTTTTTTTTTGAGCTAGTCAACGTTATTTAAGCACATGCATATTTTTAAGCCGGCGGCTAAATGCTTGAGGTAGGTCAGGATGCAAAGTGAATAATAAACTAAACTTTACAGCAAAATAATGTTGCTTCGCATTGGTTTCATTACCGGTGAACGGCAAACACACACTACAATAGCTATATAGACCGAGTGACCAAGGTTATCAGAAAGTACCTTAGCGTGCCAAAGTGCCAAGGCGCTACCAAGTGTGGTAGACGTACGTTTGGTGCGAGTTTCATCGGTGGTGAATGACAAATACACAAATTCCCGTTAAATACACCAAACGATCAGAGTGCATGTAAGTGTCACCGTGACAACAACAAAAAACAAAACAGCACTCGTGGATCGTGCTGTTACCAATTCATTAATAACAATTTCTAATTTTTTTTTTCCATCTATTTTTTAATTTTTTTTATTCATACCAATGCATGTTTCTGGTTCAACAGATCCTACACACAAAACAATACTGCACATGTTTGCAATATTGCACATGTTTACAATATTGCACATGTTTACATGTTAACAATATTGCACATGTTTAAACGCCTTTAATGTGTTGAATTTTAATGCCTTTTGTGAATTTCTAGGCCTCAAGTCACACAGTAACAAATATGATACTCATCCACTTCATACAAAACAATTTTTGGTCTCAGCTAGAGGTCGGGAGGACTAAAGCTAAATCAGACATGGCTAAAGATGAAAGGACCGACACACTAACCACAGCATTAGTCCATAGGACGATCACTTTGTCTTTGACACTAAATCAAATCATAACTTGTTAACGTACATTTAACCAATGAAAGATATCTCTGCTGTTTGGACAAGTCTAAAGGATACTCCAGGACATCCCAGGAACACCAGGACGTCCGAGGGACAAACAGTAAAATTTCCTCAAATGTCAGCCTCTGGTTTACAATTTTTGCTGCCGATCAAGGCCTTTGACATTGGAAACGATCAGATGAGCCAACTCGGTACCATCCAAGATTTTCCTCCTACGATGGAAACAACTTTTGTGTCATAAACGGACGGACACAGACATGGGTCAAAGCAGATATTAGATATCTCCATGGTGATGCGACATTGCTTAACAGACCAAAGAGGTGCGACATTTAACAATACGTTAACCAATTCATCCGACACGTAAACCATAGCACCATATTACAGAACGGACAAACAATCTATTCATTGTTTTTTTTTTTTTTTGGTAGGATAGCTTCTGTCCTGGCCCAATCCTGTCAATCTTTCTTCCTACCGGTGAATGTCTGCATCGCAGCACACGCTCCCAAAAAGTCTTCCATCACCAGCTGGCCACGGAATGGTAACACACTGAGCCGAAGAAGGAGGAGAAAAAGGAACGAAAATATCATAATAGAAAGCAATGAAAGTATTAATGTAATATGTCAATTGTAAGTAGAGAACATTGTGTTGAAATGGTCAAAAGCAATGGACTTGTTTGTGATTTGAAAGGATTATCAGGTGGCTGAAGTTTTAATTTGCTCAGGGAAAATTGTAGAGAAGTTTCTGTATCGTTAGGTCGAAACTGCATGCTAATAGCATTTCGTATCGCAAAGAAATGATTTCTTTTATAATAAATGGTGATATTTTGTAAAACCATCTGGCAACAGTAGAATTGATGATGTCATCAGGGGAAGTCCAGTTGAGACAGTCTTGAATTGAATTTTGAATTTGAATTTGTCCACAATCGGAAATTCAGCTTACACAGGTCGTAAAGAAAAAAAGAAAAGCAATAGTATAAGTATCAATAGACTGCGATACACATACAGTAATACAAACAAATATATACAGCAAGTCCTACAAATAAGAAACTTATCTTCTCACTTGTGAATTAAATATATGGATAGAATTAGGCACACATGAGTATCTGTAGCGGCCCCTTAGTGTACGTGGTGGGCATAAACGCAGTCCAGAGCGGTTGTAATTGTAGTGCTCAAACAAAGGGTGTGTTGGGTCTTGCATGATTTGTTTAAATTTATTGCAGACCCTCTCATGATACAAGCACTCTAACGAAGGTAAGTGAGCACCGATTACCCGCTGAGCAACTTTCTTTGCTTTTCTTTTTACATGTCAATCATTTTTATCTACGAATGAAAATATCATATCTACATCAATACGTTATACTTTAATGAAATTCAGACTACCTAGAACATTGACAGCATTCCAAATGTATCAATTCTCATAAACAAATCGAGAATAAGATCATAAACCAGAGTAAATCTCCTCGTAGTTTCTTACTGTTCTAGCAGCACACCAGCTTGAATTAAGTAAGGCAAGTACAAATGGTCCTGTTCCGTCTGAATACTCTCTACAATTTTCTTTCCTACATACTCTGGAGTCATAGTGTTCAGAAGCCATTCGTATCTAGTAAATAGAACAGAAAAAACCAAAGAAATATTAAATAATTTAAATTATGCAAAATTTCAAATCTTTAAAGATGTTCCCCAAACAAATGATGGGTTGGTTAGTAAAAAGTCAGAAGATTAGGATCAGATTTGGAAAAAAAAAGTGACCAAAATGGACTTTGTAAAGTCTAGAAACTTTTAATCTTATCTGCCATGGTTCATCTGTCCTGCTTCTCCACTTCACTCAAATGATTACTGTAAATGAAACTAAACATGTGGGGTGTGAGTACTGCAAATTGCAATTGCCAGCTGCTCATGGCAACAAGGAGAGGGAATGACGTCGGGGCATGGCTAGCAATTGATGTGGCTAACAGATTATTTCGAGGGACGGGTTAGAGTGTTAGTAATCAATCAATCAATCAGAGGACATTTATATAGCGCCAAAGTCAACAGAAATTGTTCAAAGCGCTATTAGCCTTGGTCATTGGTAACTTGTCACACCTACACACCAAAGTGTGCGCAATTCAATCAATCTCTCCGGGGCACCACAACCACGTGTCCCCCAGGGGACATCCCATAGGGTGCAGCCAGAAACCGGCGCACGCAACTATATTTACAAGTTACCTCGCAAGTCCCCATTTATACACCTGGGTGAAGAGAGGCAATGGAGATAAAGTGCCTTGCCCAAGGACACAGCGCAATGATCTGGCCAGGGCTCAAACCTGTAATCCTTAGATCACCAGTCCACTGCCTTAACCACTGGACCACAACGCTCTCTAGTACCGTGGTTCACATCAGCAGCAGCATATGTACATCCCTGAGGGTCTACTTCTTGAGAGAGGAGGAAAATTACAGGCCTAGAATTACAAAATTACAGCCATTCGCCAAAGAAAAATGTAAATGCTTCAAGAATTTTACCGGCTCAAATGAAATTCCCTGTGTATCACATGAATTAATACAACACGAATATCAATTACTGTCAAGGCACCTTGGAGCAGTCTATTAATATTTTTCTGATAATGAGCAGCAACTCAGGGCTTTATTGTTAGGTGTATAGAGATCACAAAATCTTTTGACTGACGGTAGCTACCGGAATTAAATTGTGTAGATGTTATTAATGCCTACTGGCATAAAAACGCAAGTGCCTTATTTTTGCTACAGTTGGCAAACGATAAAATCCTTTGGCATTATAAGCTTGTAAATGATATATAGCTTGAATTTCGAAGCCTGGGATGGACGGACCTATGGAGTTTGCTTCATGTCATCTGCCTTAAGGTAGTACTTTAAAAGGGTGTGAAGACTAGCGCATAAGAAACATCTAATGCCGGTAATTTGACCTAGTTTCGATTGAGGTGTAACAGAAGTGTTACACACCACCATCAATCCCAGAAAATACACACACAGCTTGCTACCGTCAGTAATTGGACACTAGTGTACATTCAGTACATACAGCTGCGGTAAATACCCACAGCACGTTATACAAACGATACAGCTATTTACATCTCATGTCCAGCTAAAGATAACAATTAAGGTATCACGTTTCATCACTGTCTGCATTTTGTAGCGACATGAACAAAACGTCACTTGCAAGCAACAGAAAGTTTACTTTTTCAGATGGCCGCACGCGGTTTGGGGCGAGTCTTCAGTGCCTGTAAATACCTGGTTGAGGTTCCTTCGAAGAGACCAGTTTTGACCAGATATGGACAGACCAGGGTAAAGTGGATGTCTTTACGTTTGATGATCATTTCCCTAGCTACCGCCTGATGCATGGCCTTAACAGCAGCTTTGCTGGCACAGTAGTCTGAGCACCGGGGAATCCCAACCTCGGCCAGCACACTGGAAACGGTCACCACGTGACCTCTGTTGACCTCCATCATCGAAGGTAAAAAGGCCTTCAGAGTCTGCATAAAGAGAGTAAGGGGTGTGAATTGCTTTTGACATAGATCGCTTCCAAAGAAATGTCAATTAAAATGACTAAACTAGATAAACCCATTGACTATTACATATATTAATGTGCACATGCATTCACCTTATCCCGGCGTATATATTTATTGAAATTATAACGAACCTCCATCAAAAGAACATTAATAGCTTGTTAAAATATTTTTATAGACTCTTCACTTAGTACCCCAATCCCTCCCTCCTTACATCAACAAATGTGGAATGTACAGAATTCCTTTCTCATTGCAATCAATGAGTAAACCACTTTATTGCTCTGTATTTCAGAAATGAAACAGTTGTATGTTAAACTTGTGCAAACCTATTCTACTGTAACTTTGCATTCTGTAAATTATCATGCATAGCAAACATATGATATATATATGCAGCATTTTGCAATGTAAATCACATGTATTATTTCCTACAGTATTTTCAAAAGCCAACAGAACCGCATAACATCATACTGTAAGCACAGCATTTCTATAAACATCACACCAATGAGATATAAATACTGTACATACCCAAAAATGAGCTAACGTATTCACATCGAACGTCTTGGCGATGTCCTCATCTGACAGATCCAACAACTGTCTGCCACTAACGATCCCAGCATTGTTCACTAAGATAGTAACTTTACCGACCTCGGTTTCAACACTTTTAGCAACTTTGTACACCGCCTCCCTGTCAGTTACATCACACTTGTAAACATTAGCCTCCGCGCCAAGGGATCGAACCATCCTCCCCGTTTCTTGATTCCCCTCATCGTTTATATCCCACAATACCAGATGGCAACCACGTTTGGCTAGGCTTAACGATACCTCCCGACCTATTCCACTTCCTGATCCTGTTACTAAGGCAATTTCTCCTGCCACAGATTTCTTGGGCCAAAGAGTCATTGGTGTGACATACTTTATGATAGCTAACAGGCAGTGGATTAAAATTATCACCAAAGAGTTAACAAGCCCCCCAAAAAATGAAAACATCTCGAACACCTGTAGAATGAAAAACAAACAAAAAAGTTGTAGTTAATTTAGTTGGGGGAAAAAGTGATTTTTTTTATACTTTTATATTTTTATAGGCCTGGTACAAAAACCTAGAGGCACAAAATATCAGAACATTAAATCCTTGATGAACAAATACAAATTTATGTGCCCAAACATTCACCTCATCCATGTGACATTATTAAAAAGTTATGTAGTTAGTTTAGTTGGGGCTGAGTCTGAAGTGAGTGTAGACCGAAGCTGTAGGCTAAAGTAAAGGCTACTGATGTGTCCTTATGAGTTATTTAGGCTATTTTGGGTAGGATATGCGAGTTACTTAGTACTAGTACTAGCCTAAAGCAGTCGAGTGCAAAAGTCTTTTGTTTTTTGTCCTGAAGTTACGAAACTCTCGTTTTCAAAAGTATAACAAGGCAGATCTGCCAAAACATGCTTACAGCCAACATGATCAAATGACACAAAGAAGGACGGAAGTGAATAACCGGAAAGTATAAGGCTGTAAACCGTTCTGGAGTACGATGATAGTACGCGCAGCCAAAGTTGTTATCAAAATTCTAGACTAAGGCCTAACGTTAGGCCTATTCTTTCTCAAGCTTTGTTCTTAGGAATGTCTGTAAACTTGTTCAAGCTACTGTACAGTATGTCCACAATAAGCTACCGTAGTTCCATCCAATCACCTTTCAACACAACCGTATGTATACAGTTACTCAACAATTACAATTGAGCCTAGGCTCTCAAAACCCATAGTTTTGAATTAGCATAGGCGAAGTATACGTACCATGATCCCTATCGAATCTTTATCTTATCCAAACAAATGAGATTTCGGTTGATCTTGTAGTTGTAGACCTGATGCTATCTGTAACTGTACTACTGCACACGCTGTAGCAAGTTGTTCACCGTGCTGGAGTGACACCTTTCCATGAATCACAAGCAGTATTGCAGTATTAATCCTAACGTTTGCGTAGTGTGCAATATCTTCATTGTTCTAGACCAAGTTTCAGAAAACAAATGTAAGAAGCACATGCTATTCTTCTTATTTAGTTAACTGTATTGCAGGTAACCTAGTAATTCCTTTTCTACTAAGAAAAGTCACGTATGAAATAACTCTTTATTCAGTATCAGACATGGCGTTAGTCTAGTGGTTGTAGGCTAGCCTAAGTTTGGCCGCTAGGCTCTAGTCTAGAGCGAGGCCTATCTAACTTTAAAATAATTTAACATTTTGCTATCATTAACATGGTACCCAATTAAGTTTATGGGCATCGCACAGAAGTACTTAAAATCAAAAGGAAGGTAATGAAAATTGAAAAATGGGTAGATCACCAGTTGAACCTTAAAAACAATGAATGCATGCAGTCTTGAAGTAGCCTGCATCTCATTTTTCTAAATTACGTAAGACTCAGTGAATTCTCACTGCATAGCTGAAACTTTTGAAAGGTTAACTACTATAGTACCAGTTGGTTAACAGACTTGTCAACCTAGGTCTACATCTTATTACTGTACTTATCCATCAGATTCAATGCTACCATGGCTAAAGATCCCATTCCTTGTCTACCAAGCAAAGTCACCTATCAATTCTCCTGGGGTGGGAGTTGGGGGGGGGGGGGGGGGAGGAGCAGACAGGTAGGTCTGCCAATACCATTTTAAATAATAACTTGCTTTTATTTTTTCAGATTCAACAATAAATTGAAATGTCTGACCAAGTTGTTCATCTCCGAGATTTACTGGCGCCAAGCGTGGTGTCGTTGGTTGCTTCCTTCCAAATGGGTACATTCTTTTAAATATATATCATGAAAGAAACTTAAATACAAATTTTCTTCATTGTATTTAACTACCACAAGAACTTGTGAATCCTTGAGAAAATATTCCAGTAGCTGATTTAAATTCTGACCGTATATGAGACAAGTTGAGGATGATTTAAACCCATGGTGGTAAAAGTTTAAGTCTTAAGACTTAGTCTTATATCAAGGCAAGTCCTTATCACATGACTTTGACAATAGGCTACTCAACCCCTGGTCATTGGTAGCTTGTCACATACACACACCCAAGTGTGCCCAATTTGAATTAAAACAGTTACTCCCCAGGTCACCAAAGTGCGCCACATCAATGTGTCCCCTGGGGACCTGAGGGGGACTCCCCATAGTGTCGGCCAACGGGCCAAGAACCTGCACATACAACTATATATATTTACATGTATCTCGCAGGTTCCCCACTTACTGTATACACCTGGGTAAAGAGAGGCAATGGAGATAAACTGGCTTGCCCAAGGACACAGCGTAATGATCTGGCCAATCGGTCATTGCCTTTAGTCATAAATTTCAACATGACCTCCTCCAAAGAATGGTAGATGCATACAGATTAACAGCAAAGTGTTATACAGTATACCCAATTCTTTCATTTGTTTCATATGGATATGGTACCATAAGAGGATTAGTATGATAGCAAGTACAGTGTTATATATTTCCATGTGTACCAGACAGAAAGACTGTACTTCTTCAGAGCACTTCAACTGGCAGTGTGAATATTATGATTTTTTTCTATATTTTTTTATCAGATATTTAGTAATATTAAAGGAACTGATCATACTGTCTATTACTGCTTTAAAGCATGATATGGGATGATATTAATCATAGATCGTGGTATTAGTGCTATCAAATATTGTCCAACTGGCTGACAGCTTGAATAGCTTGTATCGCATATTCAAAAGGAAAAATTCATGCCAAAGGAAAATAAATAAAAACTAAACAGTAGTTTTTATAATGTTTGTGAAAAGACACAGTGATCTTGCAAAGTTCTATTCAACCTTTTCCTCATTTTTAACCTTGTTCAGGTCGCTTCGCCTGGGCAGTCGGACAAGCTCGTCGCAAGTTTAAGGTTCCAGTCCCCCAAACAGATGGAGATGAAGGATTTGTCAGGGTTTTCAGAGCTCAGTAAGCTTTGTTAAATTCACTTACGTGAAATTAAGTGATGTAGATTTAAAGATTGTGACCTCTCGAAAGAAAAAAAGATATAATGAACCTGTGCTAAAAAAAAGATAAAAAGCCTCCCTAGTTATTTGCATTGTCACAGTAGAGGCTTTGCTGGGTTATAGTACTATAGTAGGTATCAGAAAAATTTCAGAGACATACAGTACAATACTCCAATTATTCACGGAAGTACGTAGGTCCTTCAGTGTAATAGTTGTCACTTGAAAATGTAGAAGACCATGAAAGAACACATTGTACTTGTTCAAGCCCCTTATCTTCATTCACATTTCACAACTTGGGAAAATATTTATTACACTTTCTGGAACATGACTAGGAGCCTCATGGGCTTAGAAATGTCCTGAAGGGATCATGTTGGCCTTTATTGCAGGGATTTGTCAGACATTCTTAATTTAACTTCTCATTGTCATTTAGCCTCTGAAGAAGATCATGCTAGGAATGAAATGTCAGGCCAACTTAACTTAATTACACGTCCTTTTTGTTTTATTTTATAAGTGAGTAAGCAAAGTACTAATGTTCAAATGCCGAAAGAATGATATTGAAATAATTCTTACAAATTACAATAAATTATAAATTACAATAACAGAATTTTGTCCCTGTGTTGGTTGTGATAGTACATGCCAGTGCGGTCAGAGACTATAAAGGCAAATGTCGGTTTGTGTGCTTGTAAATAAAGATGCGTAATAAAGCAGTTAGGAAAACTTTATAACCGGATCACTACGTTTCCAAAAATTCTTCTTGTTTCTCTTAGGAAAAAAATATTTGTCATGCATTTAAAACGTTATTTGATGCGATGACAGTCTTATGTATTCCTATTGTGTGAATTTCTGTTTGTGATCTTAGTTGGAACTGGTGTGTTAGACTTAAGTTGTCCAGCCAATTTAATTGATGAGCCTCAGACATTTTAAGGGCCATTTAAAGAGGTACAACTTGGACTGATAGCTTTATTTGTATACATAATGGTCTACAATATATCCAAAAAATAAAAATTTTGTGCCTAAAGTCTCCCTGTATTTGATATTGATAAAGTATTTAATTATCTCATCCGTCTTATATCTGAATCCATTCATAGGCAAAATACTCTGGAGTTTGCACCATTATTTTTGCCTTGCGTGTGGATCTCGTCCTTGTTTGTTCACCCCGGTGAGTTTTTTCGAAATCTTGTTGATGTTGTCGATTGTTCATCGAATGTGGCAACATTTGCATATTATGCCCTTGTCGGAACTGTCGCAGATTGACAATGCCAACAGGCTGTTCATTAGTTCGTTCATTTCTGAATGAATGGAACAAGTTTAGTCTTGTTAATCCCAAACCTGTAAGCTATTTCTTACTACTGCCGACCTGTGGTTTACAACATATTTTTACAATTTGAAATGCCCCATTAAATCGGGAGATTAGGAGCCTGGAAAATTAGGAAATATCTGACAAAGTGACTAAACCATGGTAGGGATATGAGAAGTAACAGTCTGGTGTTACACATAACTGATAAAATAGAGTCTACATGAGGTATTTCAAAAGACGAAGCGAATTCCATCCACCTTCTGTACACGGGTACAAAACATACGAACGGTCCATTCTTGATCTCACTTTAGAGAAAAATTTAGAAGTCAAATTTTTGCAGGGAGATTAGCACATATAACTGTAAGAGCTTGAAAATTGTCTTTGAAAACTGGGAGACTGCCAGTAAAACCGGGAGAATTGGCGAGATCATGTATTCCCTACATTCTAATATTTTCTGCAGATTAGAGATATTTACAATGATTTCTATTTATATCTTTTACGTCTGACACTATGATTCATTTTCAGTTGTTAATTTACATTACACTTGGAAAAAATATTTTATAGAGGCGGTATTATTATGCATATTCATGAGTTAAATGAAAATGTCATTTTTTTTTTTCCTCTTTTAGTTCCCTCTACCATTGTATCATTGAGATATCTGTATGCAAGAAGTCAGTACTTTGAGAGCTATTCAAAGAAAGCCGAAGATAGGTAAGCGTTTTTGTACCCACAGTTGTGAAGGGTCTCTTCATATTATGCTCAATCCATTTAGTCATGATCTGTGGTTTTTATATATTATCTCTGTTTGGGAAGAAGTTGGTGGAACTTGCTGAAGTCACTTTACATTTGAATTTAAATGTCTGGAATCATGGCATGTTACCAAATACTAGTTGATCATTGTCAAAAAGTTGAAACAGTTGTTGCATCTGTTTAAAAGTTTCTCTCGATATCCAATGTTTTGAAGCATTCAAATTATCATCGGATAGTTCCATCTTATTCTATGATAGCGCCCTCTATTTACTTTAATTCAGAAAGTATCCATTCTTTTGGCTACCATCACTGATCCTCCTTAGCCACAGTGTATATCCGAATAAGGTCCACTTTGTAAACCTTATAACCTAATTTTATTTTTTTCTGACCTGTTCACCCCTTAACTTTCCATCAGATTTCCGTCCTTATAAAATATCTTGCATCAAAAATGCTCCACATATTTCCAGTTTTGTGTCTGAATAGCGCCCTCTGTTTACCTTAATTGGAAACTGTCTGCTGCTCTTTGGGCTAACATCAACAATTCCTTTCACTTCAGTATATCATCATCAAACACAGTTACAGTGTATTTCCAAGTAGTGCCGCCCTCTATTTACTTTAACTTAGTTCATGTTCCCTCCCTTTCCGCTCCAATTAGATGTCCGTGTCCTATAAATAAATAAATATATGTTCGTTTTGTCGTTACAGAGTGCCTCATTTCATAACGGCCGTGAAATGTTTCCAAATCTTACTCGTCATGAGCGCAGCAGGATTAATCAACCTGTCGCTGAAGGAATTTGCGGGTGTCGACGTCTTTGGAAAAGTTGTGGATTTCTTCCGACAGTACATTCCGCAGCTTAAGTAAGCCAATCTACGGGTTATGGCAGTGTCTGGAGCAAGGTTTTAAGTTTTTACCAAACATAAATACAGTTGATAAGTAAAAAAAACAATTTCTAGGTTAGCCAAGGATAAGAAATTACATCTTGGGCAAATTTAGGATGAGTGGCAAACCTGCTCGCTTCAACCAATTAAAGATCAGATGGATGTCATTAATTAATATTCACTAAATGATAATAGCAATAATAGTTTATATCCCAAAGAGTTAAATGTTATGTAACATAGCAACCATCATGAATAGAAAAAAGTATAAAATTGAATGAATTTTAGCCTATACTTTTTCTACTCTGATTATTAGAGGGCGCCCTTCATAATATCCAGGAATCACTACCTCGCTTTTTAATTTTTTTTTATAATCCAACCATGACAAGTTTAAGAGTTTTTAAGATTTCTATAAATTGGCGAAATATTCCATCTGCCTGTGAAGGTCTTTCTATGTTGTAACTTCTTTCTACGTACATTGACAACATAAATCTATTGCTTGTGTCTTACATCTTTCAATGTATAAAGTGTTGAAATGCTTAGTAGGTAATTGTGGGGTAAACAGACACGACTTTACAAAAAGAAAACTTTTATATTTTATGTTCGGTGTAGGTGCCTTTACTTGGCAAAGTGTCGATTTAAGAAACGTCCTAAGAACCTTGGCTGGTGTACTGTGCGTTGTCTTACAATAGCAAAGTACAATAAGGTTTTTTAGAATAAATGACGGTAATGGAAAGCAAACAAAAACTGAAATGAAGATCAAATGATTTATTTGGTGGACTTGGAATAAATTCACTACTTTAATTTATGTAATATAACAAATGTCATGGTAATGATGTTATTGTTCATAAGGTGGAGACAAGGCTGTAATAGAGGTTTTTATGTTTAATACCTGTCAGATGCTAAAAGAATATTTGTCTTGTGTACCATAAAGGTGGACTGTGATTTCAGGAAGACAGAATGGATTTAATAAAATTATTGATGCAATGAAAATCTTTGTTTACAAATTGCATATATTTGCATATAAATATAATAATTGCATATATATATATATATATGTATATATATATATATATATATAATTGGATTTAATAAAACTGATGAAATGACACAATTAAGTTCTAAACAGAAATATATATATTTTAATGTGTTGTGTTTCTATGTCCTGGTGCATTTGATGGTAATAACTCTCATGACCTCCTATGAAGTTCTTTTCTAATGATTTTTTTCCCCCAATGATGATTAATTGTTATGGCATACTTCAGTAAGCTAAAACATTGCTCAGGTCACTAGCTTTATTTACAACTCATAATCTGATCAATAAAACACTGCATAGTGATGAAAGGAAAGCACTTTGAATTTTCCTTGAATTTGGTATCTTTAGCTGATTTCATTACTTTTGTTATTGGGGTGATGGTATTAGGAGGTGAGTGCCAAAATCTAATTGCCTGTTGAATTTTATTTTGTTGCTGGACCCAAAAGTTACAGATCTTCAAAATTTGATCATTTAAAACGACAATTGTCCAATACAATTGACACTATAAGTTGACCATTCTAAATATCTTACTTTGAAAATTAATCGTTAATATGTAATAAGAAATGTTTCATTTAATTATTCCAAGAAGTGAAAAAGAAATATGTATATATACAACATATAGTTACTAGTAACTATATGTTAACATACTTAGTAATATAGCTTCAAGTATTCAAGAGAAATTTATAATTGTTTCTATTAATTATGTAAAATGATTAACAGTGTTGATTGAACCAGTCAGAAATGAATGAAATCGTCTGACCACTACAGGCAGAAAGGAATTTAATCATGAATCCTGTTCTATCAGAAATTTGTTATTAAAAAAAATTCAAGTTCTGTACTTTTAATGAACCAATGTCATCTGCTAAGCAAAACTTACTGGGCAGGAAATAAACAAAACCTGATATCAACTGAGTATACCTTTACTTATTGTCTCTCTTTTGCAATTATTCCATGATCCTGTAAAAGAAGTGCCTCTGTTCACAAAACTCAAGTATTTTGCAGTATCCCGTATTAATAAATTGTATTACCTGAGGTGCTCCTGAACTCGCACACTATACACAAAGCAGAGATGTTGTGCAATATTGATTCCTTCTGACCCTTCCTCATGCAAGACTAAATTGCAGGGAGGTTAATAGTCTTTAACTGCGAGTCTTGAATTCCGTACAAATTGTTGCATTCATCTTCCCTTTTAGACCTTTCGTTGAAGTCTCTACTCATCCACAATTTATTACCTGTTCCCATAAATCATGAGTAAGTTGTCATTCCAGAAGAACTACCAGATAAACAATCAACAAACAATTGACTGATTTTGGCCTCTAAACAGTGCATTTTAAATACCATTTATTTGCAACAGTGGATAAAAAGTATGGTGATTAGTGTTTGAAACCTGGTGACTTTCCAACTAGTTTTAAGTCAAATATAGCTTATCTGTTTAACACAACTCTATTTGAATCTGCCTTATTTGTTCTACAGAGTTAAAAATTATTGCATGCGAGATTTGAAGATCCCAGAGTGAGACCATATGTAACACTGTGAGAGTTGGCAGGTATGTGAATTAGATACCCTGTCTCCTTCTCCCTACCCCACCCATCCCCCTCAGTTAGTTTGCCTTTGTTGCATCCCCTTCTAACCGAATGGCCCCTTTCTTACAGTACATGATAGTCTAACACTTAAGCAATTTGGATAGCTATAGCCAATGTAGACCAAGCATTAGGATAACATTGAGCTGCTGCTAAAAACTTCTGTAGTAACAGTCTGACAAATATTTCACATTGTAGCATCCTTCGGGCTACACTGGTGATGTTTAGCACAGTATTGAATGTTGCACTGAATATTGTGTTAACTTCAGATCGGTAAAGCAGACAGTCCAAATCAAGGTTAACAATGGCCATTCGTGGTTTCCATCTGCTACACTTTCTGTGGGTCTGCGATTTCGGTACTTAATAGCGCATGTAGGTCATTATAACGGCTAACCGCAACTAATACTCTCCCACGCAACTTGTGTTCACACATAGCATATTGTACGCAGAGTATAAGTGCGTGTAAGTACTGTTAAGTTGATCAAAGGGCCGGAAACAGTAATTACTGGATCTGCAAGTTGTTTAAAGGTAAGTGAAAATACGATGTTATGGATATATCAGAACACTCTTAGAAGACTATTTAGGCGTGTGATTGTGTCGATATTTTAGGAACGATATGAGTAAAAGTAACATAAGCTGCAGTAATTGGTAGCAATACTATCGTTAATTGTTTACCATTGTCTAGACTTAATCATCATACACGTACTGTAGGCCAAGGATAGGCCTAGGCTAGTCCCTAACACGACGGTAGAATATTGCGACATTGATAGAAATCGGAAAGCTCAAATAAAACGTCATCTTTTCAGCATTTTATAAATTATATATGAGTAATAGTGCTGGATTCTGCAAAGGTAGGCGAATATTTTTAATATGAGGCAGGTGGAATTTCAGAAATTTTGGACCAAACACTCCTCCTTAACTTAAGCCGTTAAGTTCCTGTTAAGTTCATTGTTGATGCTTAATTTTTTCTTAGGATGTGACCCCATAGCATCAAGTAACCTAAACAATCTGAAATACCTCATCCAACATCAGACACATGTTGCTCTACCACCTGTTCACTTTTTTCTAACCATCCTTTTTGTTTACGTTAGTCATTCGTAGGCCCTACTACTAGTAGGATGGTGACTTCGAAGTTCGCCCACTTAAGACTTAAAACACCCCAAAACTAAATCTTCTGGTATAAATCATTTGAAAATATACTTCATATGGTGGGAGAATTTTGTTATAGTACGATACACGGCCAAACTTTCTTTCCTGCAAACTGTTTTCACGTTGTTTTCCAAGAAGATTCTTCGTGATTGTGGAACTGGTATTTCTTGCTAGAGTATTGCGAATTTCGGCCACGCAACCTACAGTGTGGCGCTGGTAAAAATTGGTGGCGCTGTTGCTCTTTCAGTAATTATAACAGACTTCATAGATCTTCGTCATTTTATTGACAAATATGTAAGTAATTTCTTGCACACGGGTCATTTTGGAGAGAAAATAACTGTAGCTTCGTACTTTTTGGTGAAATTTGGCTCTTCCTGTAGGTTTTCATGGTGAAAATCGTGTATTTCTTAGGGTGCCCGAACTTCGCAGTATGGCGAACTTCGCAATACTGACTATACTACTAGTACAGTAGTAGCATGGTGGGCTCATAACTGACGATTTGATCAACGATGTCTATCAAGGAAAAATCCAAATCACTCAACTGTATGTGTTTTTCATATGTGTAGTTCCTCGGAAATGTAATGATCTCAAAAAATTTAAGGTTCTGTGCTTATGCACCGAACAAATGGAGCAGAATTTGACTACAAAATGTCTGCATTGTCAAGTTCTTTCATACCCCTAAATTGACACATTCGTCAATAAGCTAACTGTAGTGTAGGCCTTAGTATACATCCATTGACTTGGTTAGCTGTTTGCTATGCTCTGAGCCTCTAAGCTCAGACAGGTCAGGTCCCAGAAAGTAGTGGTATCATATTGAGGTAATGTTGATTAATTTTAGGGTGTAAGATTCCAAATGCCCAAAAAACATGCAAAACTTGGGGGAGGGTGTTAAATGCTTAAAAAAAACACAATTTGGTCAGCAAATAGCTGAAGTGGATTCAAACTCAGGAAATGTGTAATTCTGCTTGACTGCAAAAAGTTTAGGTGGCCTGCTATATCGTTGCTAGTAATATTTGAAGGTGCATCAATAACAAGGGGGGTCAATTATGAAGTCTTTACTATACTACTACTGTACTTTGCACTAGCCTAGGACGGCTTCTCCACTCTTGGCACCATAGCCTAGGTCAATATATGTTACATTTTTGTTCCTTTCCTCAGTTTTGCTTAATCAAGAAGACTTGTACTGTTCAAAATAACTTTACAGTTCGAATTACAAGTCAATTTCAAGAACATCAAATAAACATGGCGAGAGGACAACAGAAAATTCAGGCACAACAGAAAAATCAACTGAAGAATAAGAAGAAGAAAGGAGGTTCCGACCAGAAAGCCTCTGCTTTAAAAGCTCTAGTTTATACGTGTACTGTTTGTAAGGTGAGTGAGATAACTAGTAATAGCACAATGTACTGCAGAAAACTGAGTGAACAGTGCCTGAATAATCAATTTATTTTAGACACATTTCAAAATTGTCATTATTGCAGGCGATTTTTCAGGTGGTCATTTCTGAGTAATGCATTCCATTTGAATTAAAATGATGGGCATTTGATGTGTCTTAATCATTCTTGTGAGATGCCAACTTCATTTTGGTGGGAAGGAACAAACAGGTTTCTTTTATAGGTTTCCAATATTGCCTCTGAATAAGCTAGAGAGGCAGATACTGGTCACAGGTCTATCCACACTGAGATGATGTGTTTAATTGTCTATTTTAGACCTCCCTGATGGCTTGCAGAGTATACATCAGAGCCCCTCTAGGATAGTACTTTGAGAAGTTCTAACGATTTTTATTTAAACTAAACTTTGAGGTCAGTATTATCGCCCTCTATGATGTTCCCTTCTAAGTGATGGCTTTGGGCGCAACAGTAACTTTGACATTATATGGAGCTGCAGTTCTGATTTATCAGTGCTGGATAGAGAGATAATATGGATGGCGGGCCTCACTTTCAAAGTCACCATCTTGCACTCTTAAACCTCCAGAGGAAACCCTGAAGGGTTTATACAAATTTCTCTTAAGACTTGTAAATTATCAAGGAAGGGTATTAATAAGGCCAAGCTTCCATTTAACATGTTGTTGGATGACCGAGGCTGTTCTGTGCAGGTGGTCTCAACATATAAGGCCAGGTTGTTCAACAGACATCCAGAAGAAGTTAAAGACTGCCATCACAACCATAAGAATATTTGCTGTCTGAATGAGTCAGGTAATAAACAGTTTTGTTGGTTGGATGGGCATGGTGATGGGGTCCATTGTCCAGTGAAGAGGGGGGGAGAGGTAAATTTCAGGGGGCTTTTCATATAAAAAAAATTGTCCTCAGCTTCAATTAAGATTTAATTTTTCTTTTTTTTTCCTTTTTTCTTTTTTTTTAATTTTAGACCCAAATGCCTGATACTAAGACATACAAACAACACTTTGAAAGCAAGCATCCCAAGCTTCCACTGCCTGAAGAGCTGAAGAATGTAGCGTCTGTGTAGAGAATAGATGGTGGTGCTTTGGTCTTGGTCTTTCTTTACACTGATGTAAGTTTATAATGTCAGAGAAAATGAGGAAGTTTTTTGTTTGCGCAGATAAGAAGTGTCGTTCGTTAAGTTATGCTACTTAAACATAGATCACAAATTTCAACATTTTTGCAATGTAAAATTGAACAGCCAACATTGCATTGTTCCCTGATCCAGCACACTGTGAGTAAGCACCTCAAGAACGAGTCAACTCTTCATCCACACAATAATTGATTGGTTATTAAAGGCATTGAAGACTCGCCCCAAACCTCGTGCGGCCATCTGAAAAAGTTAACTTTCTGCTGCTTGCAAGTGATGTTTTGTTTGTGTCGCTACAAAATGCAGACAGAAATGAAAGGTGATACCTTGTTATCTTTAGCTGGACCTGAGATGTCCATCCCTGTAACGTTTATACACAGTGCTGTGGGTATTGACCGCAGCTGTATGTACTGACGGATGGTAGCAAGCTGTGTGTGTATTTTCTGGGATCGATGGTGGTGTCTAACACTTCTGTTGCACCTCATTCGAAACTAGGTCATATTACCGGCATTAAAGGTTTCTTTTTGCGCGAGTCTTCACACCCTCTAAACTTGAGTGCATTTAGCCTACGTATAGATAGTACTGCTATCTAGTCGTATGCATAGGGAAGTTTGCAATAGTGCAGGCCTGTTCAAGTACCCATAGACTGGGAAAGTTTATTTGAGGCAAACTTTTGGTTCCCTTTCCCAAGTTATTACTCACTAGATTTGGGTCTGTCACTGCATCTATGAATTAGGTAAGAAAAAAAAAATTGTGGTTTGCTACCACCCAAACTCAGGGAGTAACCAAAGCTATATAGCATTATGCATGTAACCTTTGTTATTTACATAAAGTCTGTCAGGAACAGGGTGTAGACATATTCTCAGAGTTTGCTCTGCATATTTTAACATTTAACAAGCAAACATGGGACAATTGAAAGCTTATATGTTCAGTACTCACTCAGTCTTTGAAATTGTAAGCAACATTTCATCAATTTCACCATTACAGGAAAAACAGAAGTTTGCAAGTCATTGTTAAAGCTAATCGAAAATTTGTAAGTCTCTTAAAACAACAGCTGAGTCAATATTGAACAATTTGTCAAATGTAAAGCCGCTAGAGCTACAGTATGTAAAGAGTGCTGCTATATTTGGAAAAAGAATCAACTGTTTCAATACGTTCTATTAAGGCAACAAATATTTTTAATAAATTCTTTACCCTGGTTTCAATGTCGAACCATGATACTGAGATGGCATTCTGCCTTGTAATGTACTGTGCAGATCATTTATAGCTTGATGGCTTCCAGATACTGCAGCAAGGGCTATCACTTACAAAACTATACTGTTACAGCATCGCATATTTGAAGATGGAGACTTAGCAGAAAAGGAAGTGAATTTTGGAAAGGAAATCTAGTCAATATTTGTAGGATCCTCCATCACCTTGATATCTCCCAGGCTTTATTTATAGGCCTTAATGTACATACACATACAGTACAGTAAACAGATGTATTTGAAGTCTCTGTTTTTTTATGACAGCACACAATACGAATCAATATATATATATATATATATATATATATATATATATATATATAAACCAAAACAATTCCTTTACAATTATGACGGAATCGGATTAAAATAATCCGACGCGGATTAATATAATCCGAATTTCTAAAACTTCTGCTCAATTCAGCGGAAATCAGTAAGTCGCTTTGCCTTTACAACCATGCCGACATCTTCTCTATAAAACAGTTTCAATTCCTGCTACTCCTTGTCACTTTCGGTGATCATGCACTGAAGAAGAGCTAGTTTTGCTCGAAAGCTCTGCAAAAACCAAACATTGGCTGTTTTACTTCCAATCACTTACCTAATTCAATTATTATATCTCATTCGAGATCCAGCCTTTCTCTAAATGCAGCATAGTTGTTTAACAGTTTTTCCGTTATTCCTAATATATATATATATATATATATATATATATATATATATATATATATTGTATAGCTGTTTCTATACTATCCATTGGTGGTACAGGACTTATTTCTGTACATTTAATCATGTCTTATGGTGTCTTTATTAATATCACATCATAAGAGACCCTCACCTCAAATCTGTATTCTTTGTTTGTCTTTGTGTACCGCTTAAGAATAAAAGGTGCTGGTATACAACTACAGACTGTTCACTATTTTTTTATTTATTTATTTATTTTTTTTAAATGCCAACTCACTTTGATACCATTTTCTCAAGAAAGCTTACTTATGTTCTTCAAAGACTTGGAAGTAATTGATATAACACTAATAACACTAGAGGAAGCAATTACATACATGAGACACTCAGGACAGAAGAAGGTACAGTACTCCTAGTATTGTTGTATTGTTACCGGTATGCGCCTGGGTGAGTGTGTGAAATGTGAACTCGTACACACGATAACACAAGAAGTATACTGTGGTTGAGCTTGTATGTAGATCCACCCTACTCAGTACAGGTATCAAAGTCAGTTAACATATCAATAGCATAAATTTTGATGATCAGTTTGGAAGTCTCTTTAATCTTGTCTCTTATAGAATGCTATGGTTCCTGTGTACATAACAAAGCAAAACTGCTATGCATCTTTATGACTGTACATAGCACTTTCATCACCAGTTTGCATAGCATTTTGGGATGCAATACCAGATAAATTATACCCTGCATATCACATGAAAATGTCAAAAGTGACATAAAAGTTTTACATCCCAACTAGAACGTGGAGCTTCACTAAGACAGTGCTACATATTCAAGGTTGCATCATCAAACAGTATATATTTCTTTTTCCCCCTACCCCTCCTGTCAGATTCATCCAAGCGTCGTCGTCATAGCCGTTCATGCCCTTCAACGATGCAGGGGGATGAGAGACAGTGAGACTGCATGGACAAAAATGGAACTGAGCAATAAGCAAGCATCAACATTTGCAAGCAGGGAGAGATTTTGAAATGACACTCTACGAGCTCTAAGTAAGAGACCCGAGCATCTGGAAGGATTTTGATCAGTTGGAAGCTGTGTAAAAGTCCACCTTCTTTTCTTTTTTCAATCAAAAATTTCATAGCTAATTGGTGGAAAGGTCATTTGTAAACTCAATCTGGAATCGACATGGTAATGGGGAAGATGCAAATTGCGGGTCCTGCGCTGGTCACGTACGGGTTACTGTTGATATGACCTTAAAGTATATATGCGTAGGTCAAAGGTCACAGCAGAAATATCAAGACAGCTCATCTAGGTGTAAAGGTCGAAAATCACTTGAAGTTACTTGAAGTTACTTTTCGTCATTCTCTGCGGGGACAAAAAAGTGGAATTTGAACCACTTTGGCAGGTGTTTATTCTTTCTAGATTAAAAGTCAGTAAGACATGACACTCCTGCACTCCAAACAATTACTTCCATCTTATACTTTCTTGGTTCTTCTTCTTCTTCTTCTTCTTCTTGTTCTTCTTTCTTCTTGTTCTGATCAAGAATGCAAATTCCATTTGAAGGTTAGAGTACAGTAACTTGAAAAACCGATCAACATTTGCTGAGCAAAATTACTTAAAATTCTTGACTTATATTTAACTGGTCTTTGTGTTTCTCTATTTGTAAATAATAACACGCTTGTATTGGTTGTCTGTGTTTCGCAGGTGTAGGAATGTGAGATGGTGAACATCAACTTAAGAAAGATATCGGGAAAAAATACTTAAAAACTCTGTTTGTAGCATTGTTGTTTGAGGCTTATGAATCTTCTATACATAGTCTTTGTTTTTGTTTCTCCAAAATTGTAGCTATTACCCCCCCCCCCCCCCCATAATCTCCGCCCCTTCAAAAGGCTAAGTATGTGCAGATCACACTAAGTGTTTGTAAATGAACATTTTGCAGATTTGAATATCAGCCAGTATAAGTATACTTGACGTAAAGGGTTGAAAAACCACAGTCGTGGTGTCGGTAACACCACAGTTGTGGTGTCGGTAACACCTCAGTCGTGGTGTTGGTAACACCACATCCTTTTAAGTACGACAAAGCTAATGTCATCTCTCTATGTCTGCCTGTATCTAAGTAACCTGTAAAACAGGAATTCCATATTTATTAAGAATCTATCGTGAATATTCATTAATTTGTAAATCCGGAGGAAATGTTCCTGCTTGTAAAGGATATATCAAAATTGTCCATGGAAATGCAGATTCATTTGGATACAACCCTTGAGATTTTATGCCCAACTGTGACAAGGTGTAAGACAGTTGGGTGGTAATGCCAGTGGTCAAAATCTTGGGTCAAGAAAGGAAGCAAAAGAAAAACTCACACCAGACAGGCCTAGTGAGGTAGAGCAAAGGCCACATCAAATTCATCATGTACAAATACAGTAGAAGGGCCTTTTAATAGGTTCGATATTGATTATTTTGATAATGTGTTTATAATCCCCTCTCTGAGAGGCCAGTGTGTCGCTTCTTGACTTGAAATGTTTCCAGTAGTATTATACCAGGAATTATTGGTCGGTAGTTGGCTACCAGGCAGTTTATGTGAACTTATTTAATTTTTATAAACTTTTTGATAAATGTCTGATACACATTGCCAAAATTTGGGTTGTTTCTATATATATATATATATATATATATATAAATATATGGAATGGAGGTAAACGACAAAGGCAATATATATATATATATATATATATATATATATATATATATATATATATATATATATATATATGCAGTCAGTCAATGTTTTACACCTGTGCCTAAGTACAAACCCGAAGATGGAACATCTCCTCCCGGGTGTTATTAAACCTTTGTTTTATATGCTTGATCATCAAAAAGATGTTCTCAGGGAAAAATTGTTTGATTATTCTTATCTGTCATATTTTGTTGGGAAAACATGGCGAAAAAAAGCCAGTTTAACGGTGAGAATTTGATTTGAAAAAAGGCCGAGGTAAAGTAAAAGGTCAGTTACGGCCCGAGTAAGAGTTTTCAACATGTGAACTTTGAAGCAGCTGTGGTAGTATTTTGTTAGAGAACTTTATACAGCCCTAAGGTTCTTGCCAGCAGACCAATTATACACTTTGTTTCAAGGATGAAGGTGCAGATCTACGGGGCAAGTGGAGGTATTTAACCCCCTCCCTTTCAACCCTTACAAATAAAATTAAAGGTAGTCATTAGCACAAATTTTGCATGTAGACCTAACAGATAATGTTTAGTTGGGTATGTGCGTTAGTGGGCGAGATGTCGAGTGGTAAACACTAGTGGTGTCATGTTATAACTTTAACATTGCCTTGAAGTTGTTTATGAATAAAATGTGGATATTATGACTTCTTTAATACTTCTTCCAAGATGGTGTTTTGATTAAATTTTCGTTTTGTTTCGTGAGAAAATTTGAGTTTAATATAATTTGAACACTTATAAATTTTAGGTACTCTTTTTTTTTCTTCTTCTTTTTCTTTGTTGAAGTTTCTGGTTTTGTGTAACTTAACAATAGCAAGCTGGTGAGTATTGTCACCGCTAGTGGGGACTACAAGCTGACAGACCCACAAAGTTGACAAATATACAATTTACACATACATATTTTAACTTTGATGTTCAGGGAGGGGAGGGCGGTAGGGACAGAAGACACAGACATGACATAAAACAAGGTTATCGTTGAACCACTGTTTCATTGTGAGACGAGTATGAAATAAAAATCTTAAAATAGAGGTGGAAAAGGGGGTAAGGGTTTGAATATGGGTTGTTGGTCTGACTATAAATAGAGAAGAGGGGTGGGGGGGGGGTGATACTGGCTCCCAAAACAGTAATCTTCTTGGCTATGGTATTTAAATTTGTGAAAAACTCCCCTCAGAAATGTTGATCACAGTTTTGTTTTTGTTGGGTGGGTGGGTTCCATTATGACAGGAACAGCTTACAATATACTGCAGAAGCAGGGGTTGTCAATAATGGCCAGTGGGCCATGTCCGGCAACCTGTGGAAAATGTTTATAAGGCCTGCGAAAAAAAAACAACAGAATTGGCTCATAATCTGGTATGCAGGTGGGTCTTATAGGCTCGAGCACCCTACACGGCTTATTCCTGTACGTTGCTCAAAATGGGTAAAGTGGGAGTTTGGTTCTGTCAGAGCCTTTGTCCAATAATGTCAGTTCATCTTTGACTCTTGCATCACATGAATTGAGAAACCCCTACTGCAGAGTTAAGCATAAAACAGCAATATTATTCTTGGTTGGTCATAACTGCTTTAATACTCTCATCACTCAAAGCCTGTCTTCAATAAGGATGTCTAGCAGATTTTTCTTTCTTAGTCTCAAAAAGTGTAATTACTATATACTCGATGAAAAGAAAAATAATATGTGAAATGATTTGACCATTTTCTAGAAGCGATTTCAATTTTATTTTAATGTTTCCCTTAAGTGGGTAACTTGAAATAATAACATTTGTTTGGGCATTGAAAACTATTAGCAAAATCATTGAAAAGCGTAACATTGGTGATACAGATGATAAATATTAATATTACAGTGCATGTAGGGAATCCAGCATGAGACACCAACTTGGACTTCCTACTTCACATGCATTAAAGAAGCATTTAAAAGCAGAGCGGTATTAAAATTAAAGCAAAAACTCGTCATTTCCGACCCTAACCCGTCCACCTCCCTTCCCCTCCCTTCCATTTCATCCCCTTTCCCCAAACCACTTCACCAACGTGACCGAGTTTTCCCTTTACATCAGTTTCTCTGCTTACGGTAATCAAACTTAAACTAGGAGCGTACGTCATCCCAAATTAGAACGTCGTAGTTCTTGTACTGTTCTTGGCAAAACATTTAACTTAACGGGAACAGAAATTGACTGAAAAGGTGTGTAAACTATCTCCTCCCCCACCCCCCCCCACCGCCCCTCCCCTTGCAATCCCCGCTTGGTGTGGTATTAGCATTGGTAAAATGTCCCACCTGTCTTTCGGTTATATGATCAATATTTATATTGTGTTCCAACTGCGCATGTTCGTATTTTTTAAATAATTTTGGTATAGTACGACCAATTAGTCAGTAATAAAACCCACATATTGCTTCATGACCGAATGAAAGTAGCCATGGGGATTTTATTCAAGTTTGGTTGAAAGTAAGTGTGTGTTTATTTGTTCTGAAAATCCTTCATATTATCAAGGATTTGCATATTTTTATTTGAATTTCAAATTATGTCACTTCCATATTTTCATAATGACTATAAGAAAAGGGTTTGTCAACCTCGTATTATGCTGATAGTACGGACAAGATATTTGTTAGGTCCATGCAGCTATGAGTCCAGCGCATGCTTGGTTGGAATCGAGGAAAGCCGCCCGACCCTCCCCACCCACCCCCCCCCCCCCCACCCCCACCAATTACATAGAACTGAAAATCTCTGTTTAACTCAATTCGATGGGGCAACGGGCTTCTCTCCATCGCCCAAAGCGCACCCCCCCCCCCCCCCCGAGATAAATAAAACGCGCGCGAAATAAAATCAAAACCCTGGTTGTCAATGCCTAGACGATCGTCATAACATATTAAGTTGGATCAATCCTTTTTCTGTCTTCCTGTAAAGGTTTGCATTTGTGAATCGAACTTGAAGAAGAGGTTGGCGGCAGTGAGAGCTTTGTCTGGGATAATTCTGGAAAGAAAAGAAAGTGATTTATTTGTCAGAGCCATAAATGAATGACTCCCTGTTGTAAATAGAGGGGAATACATTTAAAAGAGCACTGGCCTTTTCAATTCCTCTGCATCTTGGAAGTAACCCCGAAGAAACCGTGGACAAAACGTGGTAAAGTTTGGCACTTTTTGTGTCTATTTTGAGACGATGTTGGCAAATAATTTGGACACGATATTTATCATGTTTCTATTATGACGTTATTATATCTAAGGAGTTTGTTTATCAATCTCAAAAGAAAATAAATATATAAACATGATTACAACTAAAATATACAAAACATGTGTAATAACATTGTGTATACACCATAGTAAATATGTCTGACATTCTAAGTACCAACCCACCACCCCCACTCCATAGCCCGTTTCCCACCCTAGAACCCTCCGCCACCTCACAACCACTCCAACTTTGTTCTAGTTCTTGTACAAATGAGTTTTCAATGACATTATGACATTGATTTATATGTTCCCATAGGTATATGTTTTTTATAATGAAAATATATCTTCCCACCCTAGTTGCACTTAATTGGCTGGATATTCTTTACAACAACAATTTCAACAACAAAAAACTCTGATCTTGTCGCGTGGCGTAAGTTGTTTTACCATCTTTCGTCGCAGAACAGGTGTTATGCAGAGTTATAGTCCCTTAGTTACCAATTGTTAGTTTCCTGGAGAGGCTTTGCCGTGTACATCACGCATTACGTGCGCACCTACATGTTTCTACTAAGGGCGGGCAGGGGCGGGGGGGGGGGTGGTGGAGGCTAAGATCTAAGATTCTAAGTCGTCCCGGAGGGAAGGGGTTTAATGGCAGTGGTGTCACCTCCCTTTTGAGAAATGTTGGTAAAATGGAGGGTGCTAGGATTCAAAATGCTGCTATATTTTGTAAACGATTTTGAACAGTTGATGATGATTGAATTAAGCGATGTTGAAGAGTTTCAAAATGATAGGTTGTACCGCATATACGTTTTACAGATTTATGTTCTGTATAGTATGAATTTTGGAAACTTCTCTCTGTCAGTGAGGCTGATGGGTGGGGTGTAGTAGAGCTGGGGGGGGGGGCTGAGCCCTCTGATTTTTCCGGGGGATAAGGCATCCAGGCTCTGAAGTAGTCCTATACGTGATTGCGCTCCTGGCACAAACAGATTGAAAAACCCTACACCGTTTCGTAAGCCAACTCTCATTATATAACAATTCGCACGCCTCTGATCATCTGTACTAATTTCAATTCATTGAATATACTTACTGCTTCAGTACTAATGCTGGTCGGAAGATATATCCTGGGGAATAGACGTATCGCTGATTGGTCAAAATGGCGTCCATGCAACCTTTCATAACATGCTCCGGTTTAAGCATTGGCAGGACAGATGGATATCTAGAAATATCAAAGAAACACATTTATTGAGAACTGTCATTGCCAAGTCACTTAACTCACTGGTAGCTACCATTTTCAACCAGAACAATTAAAGATTACCGCATTTGAGATTTTCGCTACATAGGGATGAAGACGGAAAGGGCGGGGAACGTGTAGGACCACCCATGTGTGCTTTGATAAATAGCCGACTTTCTGTTGTTATGACATAACATATCGTAACAATACCACATTTAGGCATCATTTTGTGTTGCCGATAACGAAAGTTACTGCAATATAACTAACTGCTCTAAGCCTCGGTGGTGAATGTGATCAACAAATCCGAACTTTTTGCAGTTCATTGAAGTGAGACTCACTGACCTTATTGGGTGACAACTTCATTATCGATGGCGAGATTGTCCAGAAATAAAAGCGTTACTTCAAATGGAGGGCGGCATTCAAACAAAAATAAAAATGTCACCTTATGGCAGAGGGCGACATTGACAAAATGAAAGCGTTACTTTAAAATGCAGGGCGACACTCGTAGAACGTAAAAGCTTAACTTGAATGTTTGCATGACGTGAACCCCCGAGCTAATTTTTCGAGGTTCAATATTATCAGATTCAATTGCACGAGCAACTTAAGTAATTTATTAAGAAATACTTCAAAAACGTGGTTCTTACCCAACTTCAACACCAGCAAACATTCCTGTATTCATGAAGAAAGGGTGGATTATAGTGGAGTGCACTCCTTGATTTTCGTAGAGTTTCATATCGTAGTACATGGCTTCTTCCAAACCACAAACTGCATACTTACTGGCACAGTAATCCGCAAGATTCCACACGCCATAAAATCCAGCTACGCTCGCCATGGTTACGATGTGGCCGTGGTTATTTTTAAGCATATTGGGAGCGAAAGCTTTGTACAACTGAAGAAAAGAAAAGAAATACATTTTTATGAATCCGAGGTACGTTGCAGGGTTTTCTATGAGGTGGTGCTTTTACTGAGGATGTGGACCATTTTACTGAACTTCGTTCATGGGGAGGAGTCTATTTTTGCATACTTATGGATTTTTAGAAGTATAATGTTTACTATATTTTGCTTCCATATCAATTCGTTTGGATGCAGCAAGTTAGTGTTCACCCCCACCCTACCCACCCCCCCCCCTCTCGCAGTAAGAACGGAGCCCAGAAAATGTGGACCTCGCACCCCCTGCTGCATATACGCTCCACAGAAGATACAGTCGGATGTGACGTTGTCTGAAATGGCTTCAAGAAGTGGTGCTGGTGTGCGCGGGGAGCGTATTTTTTTCCCCAGGACGAACGTGGGCATCGGCCAATCAAATCCCTGGATTCCAAACATGTGACGCCTTTTCAAAAAACATGTTCTGAATCTTTTTTCCTAGTTTTGACCCCAGATTATGAACGACAATCCTTCATTTTCACATAATGTGGATCCCTAACCCACTTTCTAAACCCTAACTCTGATTTTAAACGAATTTGTAAATTCCTGTAAAACCTGAAACCCACCTTCGTCCTGGGGAAAAAATACGCGTGCGGGGATGAAGGGGTCGCTCTTATTAGAAACTTTCTTTACATTACAGTAGGGCTTGGAGTGGGCTAAATTGAGTATTGATATACCCTTGTGCAATTTTCAAAACATGACCTGGAATGTTCCTGCCCGGGTCACGATAATTAAAAGCCTCCTTACCCACATAGCCGCTTTCACGTTGACATCAATAGTCCTATGGAGCAGCTTATCCGGCGTGTCCAATAATGTCGTCCCATTCACGACTCCTGCGTTGTTCACCAAAATCGTGACGTCACCGACATCCTTTGTTACGTCAGCAGCGGCCTTGTACACGTCCTCACTACTCGCAACGTTGACTTTATACGCAAACGCTTTCCCGCCTAAAGAGGTACACTCTTCAGCTACTGCTTTGGCTCCATCCACATTGATATCCCACAAGACCACTGTGGCGCCTCTCTTGGTAAACTCGAGGGCGTACAGCCTACCAAATCCGCACGCTCCCCCTGTGATCAATACTATTTCATTACTAACGTCCTTCTTTGTGCGCAGAAAGCTTGGTATGCAAAAGACAACCAGAGAGACCAGGCTGTAATAAGTAATCTTGACCAGAAGCCAAAGAAACTGTACAACGAAGACGACACCACTACAGGAATAGGGGCAAATAAGTGGACAAAATAAAAAAGAAAATGAATAGTGGCTATGATCTCGAAGGGGTCAACTTATTATTGGACATGGCATCGCATATCAAATATGAAATTAAAATTCACAAATACTTTCCAAGGAATCATTTCTGCACGAATATACACATGCGCCCCTCCATAGGCGTAGGAGCCCAATTTGATTTGGGGGGCTGTAACGACTTGCCCGAAAAATATAACCAAAATTTTTCGCGCGCGTGCTTGCAACATCTTAAGGTGCATTTCATATAGGCATGCATCGGTTATTACATCGCATGCCAATAACATACAATCATATGCCGTGTTTTTACCCCTTTCATATTGGTTATAATTATTGGGGAAGTCGTTACAATAATAACGATAATAATATAAGTTTAACCATTGAAAAACACATTGCAATTTATTTTTCTTTCGGTAGGTGCCCGAATAATTCTCAGCATATTGCCCGAATTTTCACAAAAATATTTGGTTGGGGGCTGCAGCCCCCAGCCCCCCGCCTCCTACGCGTATGCGCCAGCATACGGGTCCCTTCGCTGTCGAGTGTGAATGAAAAGTGAAACCACAAATGGCTTGTTCCATCTGTGTGAGAGATTCTTGCTTATAACACACACAGGGGATACAGTTAGTTTATATCATATTCATCGGTACAATATATATCTCAACATATCTTAACATATATATTGATATATATATATATAGGCATATATATATATATATATTTATTTATTTATATATATATATATATTTTATATATATATATATATATTTATTTATATATTTATTTATATATATATATATATATATATATATATATATATATATATATATATATATATATATATATATATATATTGAGATATATATTGAGATATATATTGAGATATATATATAGAGAGAGAGAGAGGTAGTCGGTATGCGACTTGTATAGCTCGAGGTCGTGAACTGCCGCAGAAAGGCATTCCAAGGCGAATCAGACTTTCCCATGGGGAGTTGAACTTGAGACAACTCGCATAACAGCCTTGCACCATGAATCTATTGTACCCCGTCACGTATGGCTACATAATACATTTATACCATATATCTACAAAGCAAATGACTACATTGGAATTCACACGCGACGTGCTCTTCGTATTTGCTAGTATGTGTGTATGACATTATTAGAACGTAAGTATCCAATGTAGCTGTGGTCAACTGGGAACAGCTGTTAGAAATATCACCATGATATACAAATTTATAAGAGGGGCCATTCCCATCATCGTGCCAAGCTTATTTACAGTCAATTGAATACGAGTTTGAAAATGATTAATATATACAACTAACCTTACTAAAGACATCTTGATTTTCGTCTGAATAGGGCTGAAAAAGATATGAAGATTTTTTTATGTATATATAATGGCGCTTTTCTTTATGTGCACCAATATTTTAACGAGGGTTACCAACAATACAAAGAGGGGCACAATACAGCGGTATTATGTAACTTATTGTGACACATGTACAGATAGGAGGGGGTGGGGCACGGCCCTCTGTACCCCGGACTGGCTACGCGTCTGATTATAAAGAACTGAAATAAGTCATTTAAGGAAACCTCAATAAGTGCTTCCAATGCCGTACGTATATTTCTTCCTACACCATATTACATATACGGGTGTAAATATACTTCATGGCACGATATTTATTTTTTGGTTGCTGTATATTCTTTTCAGTTGTCACCATCCTAACGAGACTGACTATTGATAAGAACGTGCGACCCCTGACGAGAGAGTGGATGGTGTGGGGCTATGGGTGGGGCGATGGGGGTAAGGCTCGGACCCGATGTAAATGAAGAGGCAAGGGAAAATATGGGATGACAATAACTTTTCTCATTTTTTTATAATATACTAAAGGAAAAATCATTTTAACATGGTGGCCCGGTGTTATAATTTCCCTTGATAATTTCGACAGTGAATCTGAGACATTGAATTATATTGTTCCATTACAACTTGCCTAACCAATATAGCGGTATGAATCGAATTACTCGTCCAACAGGATAAACACGCAATGGGGGACCTATTTTGAGGAAATTTAAAGACGAATTTGTCGAAGCAACGTATTTTAGGCATACATAATACCAACTGGTCCAGCGAGTACGTTTATTTTATGTGATTTGAGTCATGAGAAGACTTAATAATTATCTGATACAATTAATGAGTTATAATTAAACTTGACAGCGTCACTAGTCCAGTCGCAAATCCTTATCAAGTTGAAACAAATGTAGTTCAAAATTAGTGCAATTACTAATTACTTTGTAAACTTACCTGTGGTGATTCTCCGTAAATTTCCGTTTATGTCAGAATAAGTAAGGTTCACTTCGGGAGTTTTGATAACTCTGCGGACTAAGATATCGTGAAATATTAGGCCCTCATCAAAACCACATTCAAGCAAAGTAAAAACAATATTAATACTGGCCGAGGCAAGGACTTTGCATTCCAATGCCACAATACAAAAACTGCAGACGTTTGTCATATATGTCAGCTGTATACACTACGCAAACGATTTTTCGCAATGCCCAACAGGACTGACCCTTGACGGCTAAGGTCGGGCTGATTTGCCGTCACAAATATCCATCCCATTACATTTAGTAAGACGATGCTATCTGTGGCCTACATTTGCAAATTCGCTTAAAGAGAAACTGTCTTTTTCTCTATTGACCCAAGGTCCCTACAAAACAGCTCTCTGTATTATTATTTGAGGAGCCTGCCCGAGCTAGTGTAATGAATTTTGCTACGTATGGAGAGGGAGTTAGCTATGAATCAAAAATTTATATCGAAATAAATACATTTATATATTTATATAGTTTCTCCTGAAAATGTCCCCCTGGAATTCAAAAACATGATAATTTATTGATTATTCTGTCGTTATGTTATACAAACAGATGTTTAAAGAAACTGCTTTCCTTTAAATCGCATATGGTCAAAAAGGGTAAATAACTTCTTCTTTCTTATCAAAAGTTAAATCTCGGCAATAAATAATTTGTACGGGTGTAAAGGTTACTTTGGACAGTAAACAGTACAAAGTTGATCACTGACCGCATGATCATTTATGCACTTCTCTCTAGACAAATATAATGCATATGTATCACGTTTTATGAATATTCATTGCACAACGATGACCATAATACACTTGGAATGCCTTTCCATGTCATCGGTGTTATAGATGAAGCTGTCGGTAACTAATTTAGTTGTGCCTCACGGCTCTCGCCATTAGTTAGGCAGATATCAGCAAAATTATGTAACAATATGGCATTTTTTCATACAAGCATGAGTTTTGGCACACAGGTAGATGACACCCTAAGTAACATTTTCAGAAGTGGAGTCATCGCGAAAAAGTCCCACGTCAGCCGTGGCGACCATTTTACAAAATGGCCACCAAAATCTCTGTTTGCTACGAGGATTTGACCTTTAAAACCTAATATAGAGATAATTGGAGTTGAATTTTCATAGGTGAATGCACTCAATTACATGTACTAGGTACATAGATGGTTAGAGATCATGGAGCAGACTTATTTAGAAGACATCAACAATGATAGCAAAATCCTTGGCAGCATATCATGCCAGTCAGTAACCAGTACAAGATCGTCCACCTGCTGTAACAGCACTGTTACCACTGTTTCCCGAAGACTCAAAGTCTGCTGCCATGATAAAGCACTCGTTAGACCAGATAAAGGGAGCAGTAGAAAAACTCAACCCTGGCCGAAAACCAGTGATCACAGAGGATCAGCCCCTCTACACAATCGCCAAACAGATACAGTGGCAATGGCCTGCAGACTACGGGGAAGATAGTTTTGTCACAGTGCTTGGAGGGTTACACATTGAGATGACTGGATTCAAGATGATCGGTGATTGGTTGGAAGATTCAGGCTGGGTAGAGGCAAATGTTCAGTCTGGAGTCACATCAATAGGACCTACAGATTCATTTTGGAGGGCATCCCATTTTACTAGAACTAGACATGCACATCAGGTTACGGCTAGTTATTTGTACATACTGCTCAGGAAATCATACGACAACTACAAGGGGACACTAGATACAGAGGTACAACCAGAAGGATTTGACGACTGGCGTGTTCAAAAGAAACAAGGGATACCACAATTTAACTTTTGGTACACGATGTTTCAGTTGGAGCTTCTTGTCTTGACATATGTGCGAGCACAGCGTGTGGGAGATTTCGCACTGTATACTGATTCCTTAACAAAAATTGCAGCATGGTTCTTCAGCTTGGATCACACTACCTATGCTAGATGGATGTCAGTGCATGTACGGGACATGACCAGTCTAAGCAGAACACATCCTGACATTGCTGCAGAATTCAATAAAGGCAATTTTACAGTATGTACTGTAAGTCAAGACGGCCATTTTCAGCCATAGCCCTTGATCAGGCGCATGAGCAGAACAATGCGATGGTAAAGAGCGATGATGGAGCTATTGGTTTGACCCAAAAGCCTGATGCTCTCAGATGATGGATGGCTGCCGGCCCAGAGTAAGGATGAACACAGAGTTCGAAGCCTCGATCGAGAGATATCTAAAGAATTCAAACCAAGAATCACACCATCACGAACAGACCAAAATTTTGCAAGTTACGTTTGCCAAGCAAGTCCAGCGTATGGTTCAAGTGATGCATGAAGAAATGGGCAATCCGTTTCTGGAAGAAACTAATGACTTGCTAAAACTCGACAACAAGGATATTGTTGATCAAGCTGTGACGACCGCAGTGTGCCAGGCAGTAAAG